>NC_056522.1:287812308-287826330 GCF_019175285.1 Sceloporus undulatus | reverse complement strand
ATCCTATATAGATACACAGTATCCATGTGTTTATCAGATACTGGGGAGTGTGTGATGGAGGGTGTTATTGTGTTCATGTTATGTTGGTGGACTCCCTATGAGTAATTGAGCAGCTACTATGTAAACAGAATGCTAGACTAGATTAACCTTTGATGTGATATAATGTAGCTCTTCTTCAATTCTTATGTCACAAGAAATATCTTGTGAGCCCAGATGCTTCTGTAAATACACCTTGGAACAGAAACATCTGCACTCACTACATCTGATCTGATAGAACTGGCTTCTTGATCAAGTAACTGTTCCTTCTGAACAATCCTATATAGATACACAGTATCCATGTGTTTATCAGATACTGGGGAGTGTGTGATGGAGGGTGTTATTGTGTTCATGTTATGTTGGTGGACTCCCTATGAGTAATTGAGCAGCTACTATGTAAACAGAATGCTAGACTAGATTAACCTTTGATGTGATATAATGTAGCTCTTCTTCAATTCTTATGTCACAAGAAATATCTTGTGAGCCCAGATGCTTCTGTAAATACACCTTGGAACAGAAACATCTGCACTCACTACATCTGATCTGATAGAACTGGCTTCTTGATCAAGTAACTGTTCCTTCTGAACAATTGCTCCCTCTTTAAAAAATGACTGACCAAGGGCAATCGCTTTATAGTGGCTCTGGAAGAAACAGCTTTTTAAAACCAATTTTGTGACATTTTCAAGTGGTCTTAGTGGTCTTGAAGGATGATATGATGCCAATCTTGTTCTGGCCTTTGTAGACCTGAATCCCTGAGGACTATGGAAATCTACTTCATTTTCCAGACAATTGTTTCATTATAAATATATGTCTAGATGTGCAACACACACACACACACACACACACACACACACACACACACACGGTGAATGCCAAAATCTGCAAATGCTGATGTTCTATTGTCCTCAATGGCAGTGGTGCATGCAGATCTACTGTCATTAGGGACAATGGGATGGGTGGGTGGGCTGTGTGGAGGAGTGATCAAGGCAGGACTCCCAGTGGGCTGATGGGACAGGTTTGCTGAGCGGGGCTGGCTGGGGGTTGGCTGGAAGATGCCCCAGCAAAGACCTAAAGAAGGGCCTGGAAGTCCGTCCTTCCTTCCTGGGAGTCCCTTTTCCAAACAAGAACCTGCTCACCTGCCCTTTCCCCCTCTGCAGGAGCCAACCATCAGGGGCTGCCTGTCTAGGGTCCTCTAAGCCCTGCCTGGGCCTGAGAGTCCAGCAGGAGGGCAGTGGTGAGCACAGGGAGAGGGAGCCCTGATGTCTTTGCTCTACTCCAGGTGATGGTGCGCCCTAGAAGCCCTTTCCCTGTGCCTCATTGCTCCCAGCAGGGAAAGCAGGGAGTGTCACCCCCTTCCTTTGGCCAGTCCTGTCAGAAGAGACCGGCAGGGGGTGGAGAAGGAGGTCACCAAGGGAGGCAGCGGTGGTGATGAGGGTTGTGAGCAGGGCTGCTATCCTTCCTTCCTTCCTTCCTTCCTTCTGAAGAGCCCTCTTCTTGGAGAGGGACCAAGGAAGTTGCAGCTGCTGCCCCTGACCAGCCTCTCCCCCTTGCTGTGCAGCCCCAGGACCAGGACTGAGGACCAGAGGGATCAATGCATTCACCTCCCCAGCTGGAGCCACCCCGCATGAATCCACCACCACTGCCATTCATTGTCCCTAATGATGGCATGGTCATGTGCATGCATCACATCTGGGGACAATAGGAGCTTGCTGTCTATGGATACTCAAATTGCACATATGTGCATGTGCAAGTGTGTAACAGATGGTGGGGAAGAAGTGAAGGAGACTGATGGAAAAAGGAGAAAGAGAAGAAGATCACCACAACTAGAATGGGAAAGATTAGTAATAATTTTTCAAACACAATAATCATATATGATAATATTTTTTCCAAACAGGATGCACATCATATAATACATGCACTTCCCATGTACAATAAGCTTTGCCTGTGCATCATTTTAATGAAGAAAATAGATTATTAATTCTTCAAATTAGTTCTTCATTTTGACAATTGATTTTTAAAGTAGGCAGAACCAGAACTAGATGCTTTACTAGAGCAATCAACCAATCTCTTGTTCTCAATCTGCTGTTGAACAATAAGCAATAAATTAGAGGTAATGGTATATCATAAGTGGGAAATCATTATTACATTCGTGAAGTGGTAACATCAGTCACGTTCATGCTTTTAGCATTCATCCTGTGCATTCGACAGGAATTGCAGTCTTCTTTGCCAGTAAGCCTTGCTCATGCAAATATTACTGAAATATTTTATATAAACTGTTGTCAACATTTTTTCCTGGTATGGTTCTCATCTCATCAAGCATCCCATTTCTGTGTACACTGTGCAAGCATTATTTGTCACATGTCAGAATGTACATTATTTGTATATGACTTTCTGGAAAAGACAATGGGAATTATAAGATCAACAAAGTGTTTTGTATCATTTCCTATCTATATAGATAAATATCTTTGAGAAATTAGTGGGGGTATGGGGATGTAATTTTTCGCTAATTTTATTCTCAAGGGAAACAATAAGCAATTGTAGCAATTTTCTTCCTGCCTCAAAAAAAATCTGTGCAGTTCTTGAAGAACCTTGCAGTTCTTGAAGGCATTGTAGTTTAGGACATCTGCACAAATGTCATGATATTTTTGCACATAAAACAATATCTCTGCAGATAAATATTTTCTGTGGTGAAAATTATTTTTTCCTGGTAAGGAAATTATGCAGTTGGCGATTTATTCTGCATGAAATTTGTACGTGGGCATTTTGTACATAAAAAATTATTTTCTTTTCAGGAGAAATCATTTTCTGAGCAGAATGTTTTTCAGTGCAGAAAGTACCAATACAAATTTTTCAGAGAACCCATGTGAAGATTATGATCATTTCAGGATTCTAGTCATCAGGGTTTCCTTACACTTGAGAATCACATTTTAACCATATTTGAATATTTTCTGGTAATAGATAAAGTAGTGAGGAAATAGAGGAATGTACTTTTATAATACCCTTTCAAAATCTGTGATCACAGCTGATGAGCATGAGTTCTAGCCAGCCAGAATCTTGACAATTCTCCTTTTTTTGTTTGAATGAAGAAGTACATAGAGGAGCTTATGTTAGCTCCTGGTGGGCTGCAGTCAGGGCTTGGTCACATTACATTTTGGAACTATACAAGAACAGGTTGGCTGTGGGATTCTGTTGTAATGAACAGTGGATAAAACTAAATGTTCTTGTTGCGCATCATAGTTTCTACAACCTCACTTGTCATAAGTATCTAATTGTGCTTTTGTTGCTCAGCTTAATAGATTGCTTTCAGTTATTCCTCTCACTACTCCATTCTCTACTAGTACTTTTCCAGTGTGAATCTAAAATACTTCTTAAATGATTTTCAGAAGCAATGGGGGAAAGACATACACATGCACACTACATCATAAGTTTCTCATTGCCTTATAAATAAGAAATATATAGAAAATAGCATTATAGAGCTGGAAGAGACCAAAAGGGCCATTCAGTCCAACCTCCTGCCATGCAGGAATACACAATCAAAGCACTTTTGACAAATAGCCATCCAGCATCTGTTTAAAAACCTCCAAAAGAGGAGATATCACCACACTCCAAGGCAGCATGCTCTACTGTTGAACAGTTCTTATTTTCAGAAAGTTCTTCCTAATGTTTAGGTGAAATCTCTTTTCCTGTACAGATGCTCAAGGCAAAAACATCTGTTAGACAAGAGAAAAAGATTTGGCAAGGTTTTTCATAGTCACTCTTGGTAATAATGGCAGCTAATACAGAGTCTTTTAGAAGATACATGGGGATAAATCAGCTGGATCAAAGGAGTGCTTTAATCATTATGCATCAAGTTCAATGACAGTAGCAATGAGAGAAAAGCTTATCTGCCTTAAAAGAAACAACCCTCTACCAGAAGGTTACAGCAGACAATGTAACTATTTATGAGAAGTGTATACAAGAAATTATTGGAAACAGATGCTTTTGATGCACATTTGTGAAAACATAAAGCATGCAAATAAATAACATAAGCAATTCAATTAAACATGTCTCAGCAATTAATGTAGGCCTGAATCTATTGTTACTCCAGTACCATGGCCCTGTGTCTCATTTTTAAATGCTTGAGAGTTGCTCTGTCAGACAATAGTTCTCTGAAGGAAAGGAGGAGGAGGAATATATCCTGCTTTTCAGGTCTAAGAATTGATGGTGTTAAAACTATGGTAGCATAGAGCTGGAAGGGTCTGCAAAGGCTATTTAGTCCAACCCTCTGCCATGCAACAATAAATAGCTAGAGCACACCTGAGAGACATCCATCCAACTTTTATTTAAATATCACCAATGAAGGAGAGTCTATCACCATCTGAGGTCTTCTATTACACTCTTGAACAGCTCTTGCCAGAAGGAAGCTCTCCTAATGGTTAGATGGAATATTTCTCTTGGAATTTGAATCTATTGGTTCATGTCCTAGGTCTTTTCTGCACTGGAGTGGGGCAGCCCCAAATTTCCTGCGTTCAGAGATGCCCAGACCCTCCTACATTACAAAGCCCTTCATTCTGAAGCTGGGAGGCTGGCCGCACATGTGTCCTGTTGAGGTACTCAGCATGTCCGCTGACACCATAGATTGATTTGCTCTGAGATCACATGTTTGGGTGCCATGTTCTAACCTCAGAGCGAGTGACTGGTGGCAGCTGCAGACATGCTGGACTGCTCAGCAAGACATGTTTCAAATACCGAAGCTGCCTGGCATCAGAATGGAGGGCTCCAGAGTTTCCTGGAAGATCCAGAGCAACTGGTTATTTTTTTATAATTGGTGGTAAGTGAGGCAAAATTTAGTTCTGGTTCTGAGAGGACCAAACATCTGGTCTGCTCACACCAGTATCAGGCTTTGGGCCTAGCATTGTCTTGTCTCCCTGCCAAGGGAATGGGAGGAGGTCATTGTATTTGGCCCATGCAAACAGGGCTCCAAGCTCTGAAGCAGCAGAAACCAAGCTTGCTTCATCTTCTACATCAGTGCTTCTTAAATTATTTGATATGGCAGACAGACAGTTTTTTCCCCAGTACCAAAGACCAGCACCATGCTTCTGTCTATTGCCTACAGCTGTTTCTTATTTTGGGGGAAATTTACTGTCAACTGGCAGCCAATGGCAGCCAGCACTGGTCCATGAACCACTACATTGAGCAGAATCATAGAGCTGTAAGAGATCACAAGGGCCATCCAGTCCAACCCTCTGAAGTAGCATTGACATCCCTTCAAATATTTAAAGATGGCTATCATGCACCCTCTCAATCTTCACTTTTTCCAAGTTAAACTTACCCAATTTCCACAGATAGCTTGGTTTCTGGACCTTTTACCATCTTGGTCATCCTTCTCTGGGCAGATTCCAGCTTGTCAATACCCTTCTTGAACTATGGTGTCCAGAACTGGACACAGTATTCCAAGTGAAGGCTGCCCAAAGCTGAATAGAGTAGTATTACTACTTATAGATCCTGGACACTATACTGTACAATAATCATAATCTGTGAAGTAGAATTTGACATTATTTTAATAATATCAACATATTATGGTGTCGGATATTTCCACATTTCAAGAGCAATGAGAAATTTTGGAGATAACTCCTAACCTGGATTTGCTTTCCTCTGGAATGAGAGGAGTATGGTTTTGTTTTAGTAATCAGCAAAACTAGCAGTTTCCTTTCTTGCAAAACAATGAACAGAATTGTGTTTGCATGTTTTCACTTCCATCTTAACTTATATAGGGCTAGACAGTTTTGAAAAAAAATAAATAAAAGCTGAGAACCAAATTAATCAATGGTGAAAACAGGTACTTGGTGGCATGGCTAAAAGAGAACTACACTGGTTGGAATACTCTGGGCTGTCTCTGGAGTTTACTGGCCTCGAAGCTGCCTCAGTTTTCCCCATTATCTGCACATTTTGGAGCAGTGGCAGGTGGCTATCTACACAATGTCTCCCTGTGCCACCAGCACAAGCCGTTCCCTCTGAGGCCAGAAAGGAGGTACTCAGCATGAACACATGGCAAGGTTCCTTGTTGTGAGTTGTCAGTGATGGAAGTGGGCAGCACAGTGGGACACTGTGTGGATAGGCGCCTACCATCACTCTGGAACATGTAGGTTTTCTTCAGTGCCAGAAAACTCCAGGGACAGCATTGGGACAGAGCCCCTTTTTGAACTGCCAGGCCCCAGTAATTTGTATCAATTTCCTCTTGCCCTCCCCCATGACATTTATGCTCATACTGGCTCTGTGAAAAACAGGACAACAGTCATACCATGAAGATCCATCTCTTCACAGGCTGAGACCCTGTTCTGTTTTGCATGTCCAAGAGAAATGAAATTGATAGAAACTTGGGAAACCACCTTTTATGTAGTAGCATTCTGGGAAATCTAGCAAGATTCCTTCCTGAAGGAAGATAGTTTCCTCTTTCTTGGCCTTTAGATGCCTAGTGTAAAATTTCACTTTATCTTCGGGGATCAGTGCTGTTCTTTAATTTTAGAAGTTTTTATTGTTCCCTGCCTTTTCCCTTGTACTGATTTTGTCTGCTTTTTAACTGGTTTCTGTAACAGGATGTTGTTGTTTTTGAAAAAAAAATCTTTTTTGTTGTTGTTTTTTTACTGCCAATTTTCCTGAGCACTCATGGAGTGAAGGCGCAACGGAAGGTATATTTTAAACATATAGAGAAGAACAAACAAAGGAGCAGGGCTGTAATCATCAGAAAAGGTTTTGAGGTGCAATGGATTGTCTTGCTGTCACCATGGTTTCAATAAGCATGATTTTTTCATCAAAGGATGTTGATTGAAAATTCCAACACACTACAGTACTGGCTGTTTCAGCCTGAGCTCTAAATTTCCTTAGGGACAAGTTTTGCTATCAAACTGGCCTGTTGAGCCTGTGTAACTCCTCTGCCTCACACCTACTACAGGTTGGCTCTATTATTAGGCACAGTCAGAAGCCTTCCTCAAGGGACTGACAGAACACTATCAGGCCAAGCAAATGATTGCTGATTTAACACAGGATATTCCCCTTTGCAGAGTAGTGGTGGGGAGATTTGATTTTATGTTGCCTTAGGTGGCAGAATACTTTGGAAGAAAGAAAGGTCTTCTCCACTAAGGTCCAAAATGCACTATGGAAACAATCCAGTTTGAGACCACTTTAATTGCCCTGGCTCAGTGCTAGGGAATCCTGGGAATTTTAGTTTGTTGTGGCACCAGAGCTCTCTGACAGAGAAGGCTAAATGTTTCATAAAACTACAGTTCCCAGAATTCTTTAGCATTGAGCCAAGGCAGTTAAAGCAGTCTCAAACTGGATGACTTCTGCAGTGTGTTTTGGACCCAAATCAGATTTTGTTTTTTACAAAAGTGACTAGAGGCAGACTGGGGGAAGCTTTGAATCTCAGCTCTCTGACTGATAAGCACACAATTTTTGTATTAAATAAGCTGATCTAGGCATGAACCTAGACAATGGGGCCTGAATTCTCTCTTTGGTCAGCAATGCTTTTTTTAAAAAATAATATATCCATGTGATGCAATCTTTCAGTGGAATTGCTCATGGTGTGATATTAAGGCAGTAACTGGCCAAAACGTCAATCTGTTTCATAAAGTGGATACCATGGCTGAATCTACATGGACAAATTGGACTTCATTTGGAATACTGTGTCCAGTTCTGGGCATCACAATTCAAGAAGGATATTGACAAGCTGCAGGAGGGCAACCAAAATGGTGAAAGATCTGGAAACCATGCCCTGTGAGGAACAGCTTAAGGAACTGGATATGTTTAGCCTGGAGAAGAGAAGGTTAAGAGATGACATGATAGACATGTTTAATATTTGAAAGGGTGTCATATGGAAGAAGGAGCAAGCTTGTTTTTGCTGATCCAGAGATTAGGACACACAGCAATGGATTCAAACTACAGGAAAAGAAATTCCCCCTAAACATTAGGAAGAACATCCTGACAGTGAGAGCTGTTCAGCAGTGGAATATACTGCCTCAGAGTGCAGTACAGTTTCCCTTTTAGGAGGTTTTTAAATGGAAGCCAGATGGCCATGTATCAGAAGTGCTTTAAAAGTGAATTGTCAGGAGGTTGGACTGCATGGCCCTTGTGTCTTTGCCAACTCTGTCAGTTCTGTGATGCAATGAAATAAAGCAGCATAGCCTTGACTCCAAAACTAGCACTTCCCATGATGTCTACTATATGCCAGAGTCAAGCCCATTTTTATCCTCTATCTTGAGGACTATAACACAGTAAAATAAACTTTTTAAATTTGGATTTTTTAAAAGATTAGGTTTCCCTCCAATCTTTTTGTCACGTGTCCATGATTTTGGCCCAAGGGAGCAGGGTGGAATGTGTATGTCGCCAGATGTAAGCCCTTTGAGCTCACATATAATTTGAATAGGGCCACTCAATAATTCCTGCCAGGTATAGGCCAATGAGTTTTCTTAGATCCACATCCTAAAAGAGTCAGCACTATTTTTGCTTTGTTTGAAATTGAAACATATCAACATATCTGTTTAATGTATCATTTGTTTTTGTGTTGTTTTTTTGTTTTGTATTGTAGTGCTTTTGTTTTTATTTTTTTTTGCTTCTCAGTGTGTGGTTGTTTGCTTGGCTTCAATCCATTTTTGCTGAGGACCAAGATGACTCATGAGGAAGAGGCAGAAGTAGCACAGGGAGATGCTACAGTCCTGGTCAATCTGGTAAATGCTACTCAGGAGCCACATTGTTAGCCAGCAGCAATACAGAGCACTCCAGGCAGCCCTGACATGAGGCATCATTGCTTCAAAAGTAGTTGCATCAATTCTTTTGCCTGGTGTTAAAACTCAAGAAGAAGGTCAAAAAGATTTTCACTGGCCATTGTCAGTTCCCAAAACAGTACTAGCTTCAAACAGGGATTGTGCAGGAAAGAGCAAGGGGTCTGCCTTTGAGGAAGGGTCTCTTCAGCAATCCTGATGTGATTTGCTCCCAGGTGCACTTTCCCTTTCTCCAGAACTATAGAACCTTCTTCTAATGGCTCCCCCCTCCCTCCAACACCACCACAAAACATTGGGCCTCTGACTGCAGCTTGTCCCCAAGTTTGATTTCTCAGTCTCAGGTTTCCAGACCTCATTTTCAAATAATTTCTTTTTCCTATCTGTCTGAAGCTTGTAAACTTTGTCTGTTGTTTTTCTCTGATCACCTGCTCACTATAGCAGATGTACCAAGGGAAAACCAGAGAGGCTACTCAGAGCTCAACACACAAGATTTCTAGATCTGTTTCAGAGGAGGGAAGCGCTTTGCAAAAAAAAAAGAGATACCCTGGCTGTAATTCCCACTCCATTTTCCAGGAGTCCATCCTATTAAGCATTTCCACAAGGAAGGAAGCATCCATCCCATCCACTCCTGTCTACACCATACCTGGAAAAATGCAAAGATGGATAGAACTGGCAGAATGCTGGGGTTGCAGCAAGCTGCTATGCCAAGGAGAATGAAAAGAACCTCAGCATCAAGGAGCAGAAGGCAGTGAGCTAGGTCCTAAAGGACACAAAATTATGGGAATAAGTTAATGGCAGAAGCAACAGGATATGAGGGCAAATTAGGGATACAGAAACAAACAGGGCTGCAGAGGGCAACACACAGGCTGGCTGAGGTATGATCACACATATTGATTAGTTGAATCCATTAGCAGACATCCTATTGAACCAGATTTGGCCTCAGAACAGGAGGCATATGGCTCTCAACCCCATTTCCAATTTGGAATAGAAATAACTTATATATCTCACACCAGGAGTCAAATTGGAGCAAAAATAACCCACATTCACCTAGGACATGAGTAGGTACAGACTGACCCCAAGTTTCTCTCTCAAATATCGCATTATGTACGCTGGGGGCCCTGCCTGTTTTATGAAAAGAAGGCCATGTCTTGAATTCCATTGATTATTCCCTTTTACAGCATATCTGTTAAATCAATTGAATGTAAGTCAGCACAGAAGTAAACCCCATTCGATCAGTGGGTCTCCTCTGGCTTGAACTGGTTTGTAATTCATCACTAATTTCTTCATGGAAATATTTTTTGTACTGAAAAAGCTGTTTCCTCTACAAAGGTGTTTTCAATACAAATTGACCACATACAATTTTTTTATGGAATGTCCCCAACTACAACATTTTCTGCACAGGAAACAACTTTTTTCTACACAAAAAGTAATATTTTCATGCAGCAATGTATTTTATTCACATAAAGACCTCTTTCCTGCACAGAAAATGCAAATTTTGTGCAGAGTAAGTCCTGAAATGTGAAGATTCCAATCAGTCCAGGTTTCTTCTACTTAGTGTTTCTTCAACTCAAAAGAAATGTTGCCATTTTTCAAATATTTTAAAATTGTTTTTCTATCCCTAGTTTGGATCAACATTAGTATTCAGGTAAATCCCTTAACATTTTAAAGCAGCTCTGAGAAACTACAGCAAATAAACAAAGGTCCCAGTTATTCAGTTGACTTGGATAATGGTTTATATAACTGAAGAATAAAAATAAAATGAGACCAATTAAACTGGAACAGAGGATGTTGTTTTTAAATGATAGTTTGATATGGGACATGTGAAGAGGTAAGACAAGAAAATTTCAGCCAATTTTGCAAGCAGCATAAGAAAAAGGCTCTGCTGAAATTTCCTCTTCTGCAAAGCCCTTTCCAGATTTCACTCTGGCAACCCTATGGTCATGTTTGAAATAACTCAAGAGGGTCACATACTATGTACACAGTAATAAACATAATTATTTTTAGCTTTATGCATCGTGAAAAGTTATCATGTTCACTGTCTAATATCAAAACCTTTAAACGTGTCTTTTATGCTCTTGGACAAAGTAATAATTTATGCCGGAATTCAAAGAGCTTCTTTGAATCAAGCAATCTACCTGCCTTTGTCCAGTGGCAGTTCTGATTTTTCCTTTGAATAGCTGATTGCCTTGCCATAGGCCAAAGCAGGAATCCCTTCAACATACAGTTTGTAATGCAGCTTGTTTTGCTGGAGGGAAAGGGAGGACAAGGGCAAACTTCCTCTTCTAGTTTTATAAATTTTTGATTCTTGGGAAAGTAAGGGACAGGAAAGAAACAAAATATAGATTCACTGGGGCTTATTAGTAGATTTTTTTTCCCTCCCTAATCTCTCCCACACTTTGCTCTCACTTCTGTGAGGGTGTACGTGTGTAAAAGAGAGAGAGAGAGAGAGAGAGAGAAATGGAAAGATTGAGTTTGGAAATAGGGATTGTCTAGAATAACGAATGCCTTGCTATTGGAAAAAAAGTATATTTTATTTGGTAAGCAGGAATTGAAAATAGTTAGGAGTGACAATATAAATTATATTGAACATTTTCTCATTTTAAAAAATCATTTTGATCACTCGGGAGAAGGCATATTGATTTAGCTGCATGGGTAAAGAGGATGTTGTTGAAAAGCAATGAGTCAGAGAGAAAAAACTACAGAGGATCTGTGTATGGAACAGGTCTCAAGCTGTTTTGCCACTAGGTAAGGAAGAGTTAAAAAGGAATACAGAGGATTAGTTGGCATTTTTAAACACAATAGGCACTCTCCTTTCAAAGCCCATATTCTGCTGGAGTGAAGCAGGAGACAGACATAAAAAGCTTTCCATTATGGACAAAAACAAGAATTCGTGACATATTGACAGACACCCATCTTTAATTCATCCAGATTTGGTTAAAATACAGCCCTTTACTCCTTGCATAATTGGTAGCCGAGTGAAAATGAGAAACCACAACTCATTTGGCATTGATTTGGTAGTCTTTATCATTCTAAATTAAATACAAGAGGGAATATGGTGGAAATAGGTTTTTTAAAAAGTCACCATGGGGAGAAGTGTTTTTGTTTTTGAAGAAGAATAGCAACACAGTGGGAGAAAGCAATGGATAATTATATGCAAGTGTTGATAAGACTTCACTGCAATTCTATGGCATTAGGGTTTGGCTTCAGGGATTCTATTTAGGGAGAATGAAAGGGGCTAGATCTTCACACACTTTTGTGTTTCAGATCAGATATGATTAATCTTCAAGAGAGCTAATGAACTGTATCTGGAGGTACCCATCTACCACAGGGAGGACTCATCAGTATGCCAAAGGGTTGTTTCTGACTTAATGCAAAATCCTTGAGCATGTTAAAAGACAGCTGAAAGCCAGAGGTATGCTTCAGTTTGCATAAGGCTTTGCACAAATTTGTGTAAGCAGAATATCTTACACAGTCTCTGGCACATTGTCACACATCGGCCTTTATCCTGTTGTTAGTCCTCACCAGAATACACCATCCAATCAATGATATTTAGTTACATGTTGACTTACCATTCAACAGCTGATTAAATTGTTCATCTCTAGCTGGGACTAAGCAATAAGATGCCAACCAATATCTTCCACTAGCTCCTTCTGTAATATTTTATTTGGGATTTTCCTATGACTTTGTTGTTGTTGTTAACGCCACTCAAGTCTACCTCAACTTGTGGCAAGCCTGTAAATGAGACACCTCTAAGACCTCCCTTTCTTGGACTGCTCTGCTCACCTCCTGCAGGCTCAGAGCCATGACCTCCTTGTTTGAATCTATCCATCTTGAATATGAGCTTCTTCTCTTTCTGCTGCCCTCTACCTTTCCTTACATTACAGTGGGCCATTGGTATCTGCTGGGATTTGGTTCCAAATACATAATTATTTCCATGGATATTCAAGCCCCATTATATACAATGGGGTAGTAAAATAGTTTCCTTTATAAAAAGGACCAGTATTTTTGTTGTTATTGTTATTGTTGTTGTATTTTTGGCCAGCTACAGTACACTCAGCACTCTTCTCCAGCACTCCATCTCAAATGAGTTGATTTTCTTTCTATCCACTTTCTTCCCTCTCCAGCTCTTACATCTGTACATGGTGTTGGGAAATACGATAGGTTGGATGATCCTAACTTAAAGTTCAGTTTTATATCCTTGCACTTAAGGACCTTGTCTGGTTCTTTCATAGCTGCTCTTCTCACTCCTAATTTTCTTCTGATTCTTTGACTACAGTCTCCGTTCTGATCAATGAATGATCCACAGCATGGAAAATCTTTAACTATTTCAATTTTCCATGTCTTTCATAGTAATTAAAATTGTTAGTGCTTTAGAATGGATGCTAAACTATACAATATATATTAAATGGATTGACTAAGTACTTTATTAAGTGAAAAAACACTGAATCAACATAGAAATGACTGGAAATGTATAATAAAAATTTGGGGAAATAAGTGGGGTTATTTAACTCTGCCAAATTTGTAAGAAGATGGTGACACAATTGAGCCTATAAATAAACAATTTGAGTTTAATGAAAAGACACTCTATATGATTATATGAAATAATAGGATTGTTTATATATCCCATAATGGTTGCAGTAAACTGGAATTTTTATTTAAGGAAGAATTTCCTTTTATGAGGGTCTCTATAAGTAATTTAAACTAAACAGGCAAGAGAAGAGAGAGAGAGAGAGAGAGAAATGACTTTGTGAAAAAACAGCACTGAAGAGAAAGGAAGATTTAGCTATACGTTATTGTTATTTATTGATTTTATTATTTTTTATTATTATTATTTTGTTTACCTCTCCATTGACGCCCCCTTGTCATGGGGGAGAGGCTTGCACACCCTAATGATGTTGTGAGCTATGCTGGCGGTGGTATAATAGCCACTGGCAGGGCCTCCCATGCCAGACAGGTCACAACCGAAGGGTCTGACCAAGAGCGCCAAAGGGCAGGATGGGCTCTCTAGCCTTATGGCAACCATCCTAGGAGAAGGAAAACTCTAATCCCAAACCTGGGCAGATGGTGCTCGTCTAACCCTGTAAGGTCAACCATGTAAGAGAAGGAAACTCTAATCAAATCTACGACCCAAGGACCTCGCTGCCACCATCCATGCTTGTCAAGGCCTCAGCAGTCGAACCTCTGGTTTAAAGGGTGAGGCCAGTTCTGTGCACGCTGCGCTCCACCATAA
>NC_056522.1:287807438-287812208 GCF_019175285.1 Sceloporus undulatus | reverse complement strand
AAGAGCGCCAAAGGGCAGGATGGGCTCTCTAGCCTTATGGCAACCATCCTAGGAGAAGGAAAACTCTAATCCCAAACCTGGGCAGATGGTGCTCGTCTAACCCTGTAAGGTCAACCATGTAAGAGAAGGAAACTCTAATCAAATCTACGACCCAAGGACCTCGCTGCCACCATCCATGCTTGTCAAGGCCTCAGCAGTCGAACCTCTGGTTTAAAGGGTGAGGCCAGTTCTGTGCACGCTGCGCTCCACCAGAAAAATCCATTGCACAGGCTCAAAGGATACAGCCAATCTCCAAAAAAGCCCTGTAGCAATAGATGAGGAATGAAACAGCAGGTGTAAAGATGCACTGGAAGCCACAGACCCAACCCTGCATGCAGGTGGTTCAGGACTTTGGTCACTTGAGACTGACCCGGGGATGACAGCCTTGTTCGGCAGCATCCTGAATGATCAAGCAGCCTTTTTTAAGGAGAGCACTGCTTGCTCCATATGGAGAGGGGCCTAGAAAAGGTGGCCTAAAGAAAGCTCATTCCCAACAACCCGGTTGGCTAGCTGTGGGCAACGAGCATCTTCTGATGCGGTCAAAAAAAGACAAAGAGACAAAGGCACACACCAGCCTCCAAAGGTGCAAATAGACTAATGCTTGCATGCTGGAATATCAGAACCATGCAAGATTCTGCAGATAGTGGACGTCCTGAGCGCCGTTCTGCTCTAATAGCCCATGAACTGTCATGACTTAACATCGACATCGCTGCTCTTAGTGAAGTTCGTCTCCACGAGGAAGGCAGCCTTAAAGAACACAGTGCCGGCTACACACTCTACTGGTCTGGCAAACCCAAAACTGAAAAACATCTTTCAGGTGTAGGCTTCATGATCAAAAACTCCATTGCCTCCAAACTCAAAACCTTGCCAACAGGACACTCTGATCGCATTATCTCCTTACGCCTCCCACATGTTGTTCTCTTCAATATATATGCCCCAACTATGCAAGCCGACCCTGCGGAGAAAGACAAATTCTACTCAGACCTATGCCACCTTATACAAAAAGTCCCTGCAGAAGACAAAATCATTATCCTTGGTGACTTCAATGCCAGAATAGGAAAGAATTTCGAAGCCTGGAAAGGTGTTTTAGGCAAGCATGGTGTTGGAAACTGTAATGATAACGGACGCCTCCTGCTAGAGTTTTGTGCAGAACAGCAGCTGACTATTACAAACACCATCTTTCAGCAGAAAGATAGCTTGAAGACAACCTGGATGCATCCCCGATCCAAACACTGGCACCTCATTGACTATATCCTAGTGCATCAAAGAAATATTCACGATGTCCATCATACCCGAGTGATGCCCAGTGCAGAATGTCAAACAGATCATCGCCTCGTAAGATGCAAACTAAATCTTCATTTTCAGTTCAAACCTAAGAGGGGTGGCATCCTAAAGAGGAGACTCCAAGTCAACAATCTTCAACAAGCTGCCATGAGAGAAAACTTCCAGGCAAATTTGCAAACAAAACTTGAAGACCATCCTGTAGACTCTTCTCCTACAGCGCTTTGTCAACATATCAAAAACAGCATCCTGCAGTCTGCGGAAGAATCCTTAGGATTCTCCCTCAAGAAAAACCAAGATTGGTTTGATGAAAACAACCAAGAGATCCAGGAGCTGTTGGCAAAGAAGAGAACTGCCCACCAGGCACACCTCGCCCAGCCATCCTGCCATGTAAAAAAAGCAGCCTTTCACCTCACATGTAGTCAATTCCAACAAAAACTCAGAGACATTCAGAACAAGTGGTGGATCAACTTAGCAGAAAAGACACAACGTTGTGCAGATCTGGGTGATTCCAGAGGATTTTACGAAGCTCTTAAAGCAGTGTTTGGACCTACATATCAGATCCAAAGCTCCCTATACAGTACAGATGGTCAAACACTAATCACAGATAAAGCTTCCATTCTGAACCGATGGGCTGAACATTTCCAAAGCCTCTTCAATGCCAACTGAATAGTCCAAGACTCAGCTATTCAACATATGACACAACAACCGATGAAGAAGGAATTGGACATAGCTCCCACTTTGGAAGAAACCGTTAAGGCCATACAGCAGATGAAAAACAGCAAGGCTGCCAGGATCGATGGAATTCCACCTGAAGCTTGGAAACATGGAGGTCATGTACTCCATGCTAAACTTCACGAGCTCCTTGTGAGTTGCTGGGTAAAAGGCAAACTGCCATCAGATCTCCGAGATGCAGTCATCATCACCCTGTACAAAAAAAAGGAGCAAAATTGGATTGCTCAAACTATGGAGGTATAACACTGCTCTCCATTGCTGGAAAAATCCTTGAAAGGATACTGCTGAACAGATTAGTCCCTGCTATTGCAGAAGAACTTCTTCCTGAAAGCCAATGTGGCTTTAGAGCTAATAGGAGCACTACAGACATGGTATTTGCCCTTAGACAACTGCAAGAGAAATGTAGAGAGCAGAACAAAGTACTCTATGTAACATTTGTCGACCTCACCAAAGCCTTCGACACTGTGAGTAGAAAAGATCTGTGGCAGATCCTGGAACGACTAGGATGCCCCCCCAAATTCCTCAAAATGATCATCCTGCTACATGAAGGCCAGCAAGGTCAAGTCAGATATGGCGACGCTCTCTCGGAGCCCTTTCTAATAACTAATGGTGTGAAACAAGGTTGTGTTCTCGCTCCAACTCTATTTACAATCTTCTTCAGCATGATGCTCCAAAGAGCTACGGCAGATCTCAAAGAAGAAGACGGCATTTATATATGCTACCATACTGATGGTAGCCTGTTTAACTTAAGCTGCCTGAGGGCCCACACTAAGACTCTAAACTATCTAGTCCGTGAGCTGCTTTTTGCTGACGATGCTGCCCTCGTTGCCCATACGGAAGCAGCTCTGCAGCGCCTCACATATTGCTTTGCTACAGCTGCAGAGCTCTTTGGACTGGAAGTCAGTCTGAAGAAAACAGAAGTTCTCTACCAGCCGGCACCTCAGGAAGAACACTACCATCCCCACATCACTGTAGGCACATCTGTGCTCAAGTCTGTTCAGCAGTTCACCTACCTGGGAAGCATCATCTCCTTAGACGCCAAGATTGATAAAGAGATCGATCACAGATTAGCGAAGGGATATAGTGCATTTGGAAGGCTTCACAAAAGAGTCTGGAGTAACAAACACTTGAGGCGAAGCACAAAAATCAGTGTGTATAGAGCCATTGTACTGTCTATTCTCCTCTATGGGTCTGAAACATGGGTCACCTATCGCCAACACCTACGACTCCTTGAACGCTTTCATCAGCGCTGTTTACGCAAAATTCTAAATATACACTGGACTGACTATGTGACAAATGTTGCTGTCCTTGAGCAAGCAGAGATCACCAGCATTGAGGCCATGCTATTGAAGACGCAGCTGCGCTGGGCAGGACACGTTTCTAGGATGAAGGACCATTGCCTCCCAAAAATAGTATTCTACGGTGAACTCACCACGGGTCAGCATAAGAGGGGCGCCCCAAAGAAGAGATACAAGGACTCCCTGAAACAACATCTCAGGCTCAGCCAAATTGATCACCAACAATGGTCCACCATGGCCTCGCATCGGGAGGCATGGAGACACACTATCCACGATGCTGCAGCTTTTTTCGAAAGCTCATGCCAAACGAGTCTCAAAGAGAAACAACAATGCAGAAAGAACCGCAACCCGGAAACATCACCCAAGGAGACTTTCCGCTGTGCTTTCTGCAACCGGACCTGTTTGTCATTGATTGGCCTTTTTAGTCACCAACGCGCTTGTACAAAGCGCGGGATGAGTCCTTCCTGAATCTTTGTTCGTGAAGCAAAGCCAGAGAGAGATTTTTTGTTTGATTGTTGAATAATAGTTGTTTGTAGTTGTCATTTTCTGCTAGGTCATATTTGTGTTAATAACTCAAGAGAAAGAGAGAATTATCTGGAGATAATAATGTTTTTATCTGGTGATAATAATGGTAATGAAAATAATTTTATTTATTTGTTTATGTCATTTATATACCAGCTTTTTCCTGGAACTGGCTCTGATTCAGCTCACAAAAGTGCTTGGAATTTGACTTCCAGGTTTCAGTGTATTTGTGTTTTCACTGTTTTGTAAAAACTTACCTGCAAGTAGGCAAAATAATGTACTACCTGTTAATCCCTCCCAAAATTTAAGAATAGTTTAGGTCTATCCTGTTAGTGCCTATCTTGATACTTCAGTTCTAGTTTTTGTCTTCAGTCTCTTCACGGTTTAGTTTAAATCTTTCTTGATCATATATCCCACGCTTCTTTCAAACAAATTATCCAAATACCTTGGGAGGTGCAATTCATGATCTTAGAATCATAAAATCATAGAGTTGGAAGAGACCGCAAGGGCCATGCAGTCCAACCCCCTGCCATGCAGGAAATCTAAATCAAAGCATCCCTGACAGATTGCCATCCAGCCTCTGTTTAAAGACCTCCAAGGAAGTAGACTCCACCACACTCCGAGGGAGTGTGTTCCACTGTCGAACAGCCCTTACTGTCGAGAAGTTCCTCCTAATGTTGAGGTGGAATCTCTTTTCCTGAAGCTTGCATCCACTGTTCTGGGTCCTGTTCTCTGGAACAGCAGAAAACAAGCTTGCTCCCTCTTCAATATGACATCCCTTTAAGTATTTAAACAGGGCTATCGTATCACCTCTTAACCTTCTTTTCTCCAGACTAAACATACCCAGCTCCTTAAGTTGTCCTTATAGGACATGGTTTCCAGACCCTTCACCATT
>NC_056522.1:287737848-287807428 GCF_019175285.1 Sceloporus undulatus | reverse complement strand
TTAGTCACCCTCCTTTGGACACGCTCCAGTTTCTCCACATCCTTTTTGAATTGTGGTGCCCAGAACTGGACACAATATTCCAGGTGGGGCCTGACCAAAGCAGAAAATAGTGGCACTATTACTTCCCTTGATCTAGACACTATACTTCTGTTGATGCAGCCTAAAGTCACATTGGTCCTTTTAGCTGCCACATCACACTGTTGACTCATGTTCAACTTGTGGTCTACTTGGACTCCCACATCTCTTTCACACATAGTTTCATTCAGCCATGTGTCCCCCATCCTATATCTGTGCATTTCATTTTTCCTCCCTAAGTACCTTACATTTCTCTGTGTTGAATTTCATTTTGTTAGCTTTGGCCCTGCTTTCCAGTTTATTCAGGTCATTTTGAATTTTGATCTTGTCCTCTGGGGTGTTAGCTACTGTTCCTAATTTGGTGTCATCTGCAAATTTGATAAGTATGCTCCCAATTCTGTCATCCTAGTAATTGATAAAGATGTTGAATAGCACTGGGCCCAGGACAGAGTCATGTGGGACCCCACTGGTCACTTCTCTCCAGGATGAAAAGGAGCCATTGTTGAGCACCCTTTGGCTTCGACCAGTCAACCAATTACAAATCCATGTAACAGTTGCCTTGTCTAACCCACATTCTACAAGCTTCTTTGCAAGAATGTCATGGGGATCCTTTTCAAAGGCCTTACTGAAATCAAGATATACTATATCCACAGCATTCCCTTCATCTAACAAGCTGGTAATTTTATCAAAAAAAGAGATTAGATTTGTCTGACATGACTTGTTTCTCTGAAACCCATGTTGACTTTTTGTGATTATGGAATTGCCATCTAGATGTTCACAGACTCTCTGTTGAATGATCTGCTCTAGAATCTTTCCTGGTATAGATGTCAGACTAACTGGATGATAACAGTTGGGATCCACTTTCTCCCCCTTTTTGAAAATGGGGACAATGTTTGCCCTCCTCCAGTCTGCTGGGACTTCTCCTGTTCTCCAGGAGTTCTTAAAGATTATTGCCAATGATTCCGATATTACATTTGCCAGTTCTTTTAATACCCTTGGATGTAGTTCAATTGGTCCTGGAGACTTATATTCATTTAGGTCATGAATAATCTTGGTCATGCTGACATGATAAACTCACAGTACTGACCATATAATGTTTATTATAGTCTACATGTGACAGTGGTACACAAGTCTAGGATGTGTAGGAAAGCCAGTGTATGTAGTGGCTAGATGATTTAACTTGATTTGGTAAGATTTGTGTTCAGAATATCTATTCAGACATGACCGGATTGCCTTGGCAAAATCACTACCTCTCAGTGTTACTTGCCCATGAGGATGAAAATTGTAATGATGGTAAGATAGATAGATAGATAGATAGATGGATGGATGGATGGATGGATGGACGGACGGACGGACGGACAGACAGACCATCTCAAATAAAAAGAGAAAGGAACAATGGAAATAATGGGTCAAGAAACAGAAACATTCCATCAGATATGAATGTTTGGCTAAATTATCTCACAATGTATTATTTATTTATTTATTTCTATACCACTTTTCCTGAGAGATCAAAGCGGTTTCCAAGTTCAAAGGGAATATACATTTTAAACATGTTACAATATAATATACAGTCAAGAATACTGTGACTTCAGGCTAGCCTGTTCTCTCCCTCACAGGCCCAAGGATGACAGTTACGGAGGGAGGGCACTGTCTCTTCAGGCCGGCCTGTTCTCCCCCTCACAGGCCCAAGGATGACATTTCAGATGATAGATGCCAAATCTGGAGATAAACATAACCAAACAGGGGACTGAACCTCCCAAACAAATAAACAATGGCTTATTTATTGATTGTAACACAATGAGGGGGAAAATTTAACAAAAAAACTAACAACACCTATTTGTCTTTCCAGCTTTTGGTTTTGCCACCCACGAAGGGCTCCCACACATCTCATTACATAACTTTTACACAGGGTAAAGTAGGTACTGTTGATTTCCATAACACATGAATCAAAATGCCATTTCGCCCATCTCCACCTACAAGCCCCAGGGAAAGTTGCTTCGGACACTTTTTTTTCCTTAGGAAATATAATCAGCAGGGACATGTGTGTAAGAACACATGGACATACATACATAATTTTCCTGAAACTATGAAAGAACAGAAATAATCTTCCAGCCCAAATTTTAAAGGTCTAGCATGAGAAAGCTTTCTGACTTTTAACAGCAAAAGACCCAACTGCTTTGCCTTTCTTCCTAACTACAGCAAGGAAATCCTCAGTGGACTGTAGAAATGTCTGGTCTTCCTTTAAGGTACCAAATTACAGAAAAGTTTGAAGCATCTTAAGGTTCACGGTTTATGGAAACAGAGGGAGATGGCAAGCACAGGTTCTGTAATATTCTTATGGTGGAATGAAAAATGTGAAATGCTGTTCCATTCTGATCATATTTATACTCAGTGAATGGACTGCCACTTAATGAGATATCTACGTTGCTCTATGCAATGCACACCAGTCAAAGGTATGACGTTATATGTACATGTTTCAATACAGTGTACCCAGTACCTTCACAGAACAATGTCCATTATGAGTAACTGCTTAACTAAAATATCTATATTACACAGAACTGTGTGTGCAGCTCAGTATGTGGCATTTGTCACGACACATTAGTACCTAAACATTTTAATCATGAAAAGGGTCCAGTGGTGTCTTTTTGTAAAAGCTACTGCTAAATAACTGAGGCCAAAGATCTTCCAGTTATGCATCTCTTTGTTTAATAATTCAGTATGATACCTCATTTTAAACTCATATAAACCCATGGATACAGTGAATATGTAAAGAAGGAGTAAGGGGATGTATAAATAGCCCCGAAGGGGTGGCTCCAACCAGCCCTTCTTCAGCCAGAAGAAGCTGGCCTTTCTTCAGCCCTTCTTCAACAGCATGCCATGGCCCCGATCCAGCCTTTCCAGGGTGCAATAGCTGCGAGGCTGTGGCTATACAGTGCTTCTTGAATGCTGCATCAACCGAACACAGCACCAGAGGAGCGTGTGACACCGCGCACCATGTGAAGCAGTATGTGGCATCATGGCACCCTGGGGGCGGAGTTGGGGCATGCATCATGTGGATGTGACACCCTGACTCCACCCCCAGGCTGGCCTTAATGGTTGGTCTGAAGAGCCCCTAAGTTAATTCTTTTCATCTATTGGTACCCAGACCAATTTCAAATCAGTGGATAGTGGGAATCAGCTTTTATTTATTTATTATTTTATTTTTGATGTCTGTATGCATGATTAGGGATTCTCATGTAGTAGAGTCCCCACTTCAACTACAGATCCTATGCATCTACAATTGAATCTTTTCTTCAGCACTGAATTTACAGCGCTTCATAAATAAAGGTTAATAATAATAATAATAATATGTCTTATCAGCAGACTAGCATAAGATGTATGTGAATAGCTCTTTCCTCTGCCTCCCATCATTTCCTGCCTGGGGTGAATGCTGTACTGTGTCTAATGATGGGACCAGCTCCAACACTTGCATCCATGCAAACCAGGAGATGGCAACTGAGTGGGGTTTTGAGAGCAACTCACATGTTAGGTTGCAGCTCCTTGTACTCAAAATATTTCAATTTTCCTCCATTTTGTTCAATTTCCTTCAATTTCCCTCTAAAATGTGCATTTGAGAGCAAAATTTGAGGCAAGTAAAGATCTTGGCGTATGGTGGCAGGGTTTGTTTGTGTACATTGGGGGTATTTGTTGCAACATTTTAGGGGCTTGGGGGTGGGGTGGGGGGGGGCTTTAGCAGCCCTGGTGGTGCAGTGGTTAAATGTACTGCAGCCACTCACTCAAAACCATAAGGTTGCGAGTTCACTCCCAGCTAAGGGGGTCTGAGGTCGCTAAAATGAGTACCCAGATTGTTGGGGCCAATTAGCTTACAGTTGTAAACCACTTAGACACTGTTGGTTCAGTATGAAGCGGTATATAAATGAAGCTGTTTGTTTTTGTTTTGGGGCCGTAAGAGTGAGGCTTGGTTGCATGCGGGTCATGGGTTACATTTTTCCCACCCTGGACCTGTTTCCCAATAAATATGAACAGTGCCAGCTATTGTCACAAAGGCTACTCTGGAATCCCTTCCCATTTTATTAAGGCCCTTTGTATGTTTCATGGAAGGGAGCAGCTCTGCTACTCCCAAGTACATGCATTTCTGATTATCGCTCTTTGGAATATCTTTCCAAGAATACTTTGTCCTGTACTGAGGAATATATTGAGAAAGTATGTCTCAGTAAGAACAGAAAATGTGAAAGAGAACATTCTTGAGACACGTAGACTGCCCTCTAGAGGGAGAGCTCTAATTAGGATCTCTACCAGGGTGTGCTAAAAGAAATGCCCCAGTGGTTCTCAAAACACGAGAGAAACAAACAGTATGAATGCATTCTGACTCTAGTTCAGTCATCTAAATGTTTAACTCTTTGAAAGCAATAACTTTCTTTTTGCAGCCTGAAATGCTCCAAAAACTACATTAATGGCATATGTTGAGCCTTCTCCCTTGGCACTAATAACAATCCAGCACACTTTCCCATTTATATGTTTCCTCTGTCAGGCAAGAATGTAGAAAAGCACCAGCATTCAACAGGTAAGAATGACAGCCTCTGTAAATCTGCTCCAACAAAGCTTAGTAATGTCCCTGTCATAAATAAGAAGCAGTTTGGTTAACTTAAATAGACAATATTCTTGCTACATTAAGCTTAAAGCCCACATAATTGTAGGGAAATTAAAGTCAAAGCAATGATTGTAATGGATATTTTCTCACAAAGTACCAGACTGCTGTGAAATAAAATGGGTCATTTAACATTACAACCATATACATTCCCTGTTAGATGCTCACAGGGATACCTCACAAGATAGATTCAATCTGTTTTGTACATTTGGTAAATTAAAATTACCACTCTATAGGTATCAAGCCAGGATTTAAGCAGTTCCGTGTGGAAAGATGAGTGAAGATGACAGAGGTCTTGGCATTGATGCCAATTCTTACACAGAAGAATTAAACAGAGGAGGATGAATGGTGCGAACAGAAGGTTGTATGATCCATGGAAAACATGTATGCCTGTTATCCCCATACACCCATCCCAAAATGCTCAAACAGTCTACAAATGATTTCTGTCACTCATGCACTAGTATTCTCTTAGTGATACATGCTGGCATAACCCTTAATTATGCCTGTGAATGAATTTTGAAGGACATTGCAGAAGGAACTAGCCTTCAAATTTCTTGTGCAGCACCTCTCACACTGAATGCAGAAAAGCAACTGGGCAGGAGCTCACAGGCACAGCTCAGGACCCTGGTTGTTAGTTGGCTGTAGAATTGTGCCTGGCCACATTCTGGCTATTCTCACACAGTTTCTCCCTCACTTACAGTGCAGAGGTGTAGCCAGAATGTGCTCAGATGTATCTCTGCAGCTGATCAGTGGCTTAGGGGTGGTGGAATGGGGCTGGCACATGAGCAGTTTGGTCATTGGAGAGGATGTACAGAGGAGAGAGCAGCCGGTGGCCTCATTGGCCAGTGGTGTAAATCCATTGGAAGAGATTTACACTTTGTAAGCATACATATTGGATCTTACACATTATATTACTTTTTTTCCCCTCCTAGGGCTGCTATTCTGCAACCCAGAGAATAACACTTTGCATGTTAAATCGGCTGCTGAATTGGAAGAAAGGTCAATCATGATTTCATCATCTATTTGTCCCTGGTGAGTTCTTCTTTTCCTCAACATTTTAAACAGAGGTGTCTGTTTATTCAACAGGTAATTCTTCAAGGTAATTCTTCATTTCCTTCTGAAATTTCATAAAGAGTACTCAGACAGCACTATCTTATTTCTGACTCACTCAAGGATTACCTGAGTAGTTCTTGAGGAGTCCTGTTTAGATGTTTAGGAAGTTTCACAAGCAAGTGAAAAATCTCCTTTCATAAAAAGACACATTGGACATATAACACACTGGTGACATGATATGACTGTGTCTTGCTTGTGTTTGTCTTTGGCTTTACAGCACTGTTTTTATGTTTTGTATCACAAGGGAGAAGATGTTATAAACGACTAGATTGGTGACAAAGTAGGGCTGCCCTTGATTGATAAGATCAACACTTAGAAAAATTACTAGTTTGAACTATGTCTCCCAGAACCTCCCACCTAACATGGCCATTGGCCATGTTTGTTTGCCATATTCAAGCCTCCCCCCCCTCAAAAACAACAATTATAATATACACAAACAGATACAAACCTTTCAAAAAAGCTAAATATTTCCTTCCTGTTTTTGTTTAAAGTCTAATTTGATGATTAAACAGATTACACCTCTTCCAAATTTTTATACAATCGTAAGTCCATTATATTGATCTTAATAATTCCGCTAATTTTTAGCTGACATCTTTTAACATGTAAAGAAATAATCTTCCTCTCTCACACTAACATTTTCCAGCCTAGTTCAAAAACTTTGTCAACTTTTCCCAATCTTTCTCAAATTTTTATTTCGTGATTCCTCTCAAAAGCGTCGTTGGCTTATCATTTATCATGTACTCTTTGATTTTTTTTTTCTTTCTATTCTTTTATATCTGGTATATTTCTATCTTTCTATTTTTTGGCTACAATAATTCTAGCCGGCGAAATCATATAAAATACAATCTTTCCATAAGATCTTTCCATCTTTTCTTTGAGCATAACCAAAATAAATATTTTGGGTGACATTTTTAATTTTATATGTAAGATCCCATTTATTGTATTGCATATCTGTCTCCAATATTTCTGTACCTTACCACATGACCACCATATATGAAACATTGAACCTTTATCTTTACAACATTTCCAACATCTGTTGTCACAGTTTGGGTAAATTTTGTTAAGCTTGTCTGGGGTCAGGTACCATTGAAACTGCAACTTATAATACTTCTCTCTCACCTTTGCAGACAATGTGTATTTAATTCTTTTCCCCAGTTTAATTCCCATTCTTCAAGATCTATGTTTTCCCCTAGGTCCTAGAGTCATTTAATCATGCAGTTCTTCACTACTTTTTCTTGCATATCTAATTCTAGAATCTTTTTGTACAGTTTAGATATTATATTGTCTTTTTCTTTTAGTAAAACTGCTGTGTTTCAAAACCTAGATCCTTGTTATCCTTTTTAAATCTTTCTACCAGTTGAAAATAGGGAAACCATGATATCTCCTGCCCTTCTAGTCTCATTTCTTCCCTGGATATCATCTTTATCTTGTTGTCTAGATCTAGCTTACAGATATCAGCATATTTTATCCATTGATCTTTATATATTATCTCATTATGATGGAAAGCCTCTACAGGAGAAAGCCATAATGGAAGCCTACAGTTTAAATGTATTTTATATTTTTTTTCCATATCCTAAAAAGAGCTTTTCTTAGGATATGGTTTTCTAATTCCTGATTAATTTTTGCTTTATTGTAATATAGAAATGCATGCCAACCAAACCAGGTCTTACATGCTTCTAATATGAGAAGACATTTACCTTGTAAAAGAAACCATTCTTTCATCCATTCTAGACAGGAAACTTCATAGTAAAGCTTGAAATCAGGCAGTCCAAATCCTCCTCTATTTTTGTCATCTTGTAGAAGTTTTGTCTTAAATCATGGTCTTTTACCTCCCCAAATGAAATTCAAAATCTTTTTGCCAGATCCGAAATGGTTCATCACATGTTAGAATTGGAAGAATTCTGGTCTGTGGGCTGTTGCTTGGCTTTCCATATTTGTTGGCAGATTTTAGTTAGATTGTCAGTGGATTCTATCTCTGTAGCTTGAAATATTTCTATTGGTGTTCCATCTATTCCTTGTGATTTATTTTCCCCAAGTGCCTTGAGTATTGCAAAGCCTGTCAGGTTTTCTGTATGTCTATATACAGAAAATTAATTTATTATTTGCCCTAGTGTGACAACAGAAACAGCTAGATGGATTTTCACCAAATTTAGAGGATATATTTGGGATGGTCTGACAAAATATAGCCTATGTTGTGTGCACAAGATTCGCTTTAAGGGAAAGACTGGGGGCACCCCAATTATTTTTTTCTCCTCCATACAGATTAATCTGGTATATCATTTGACAGATTTCTATGAACTGAGTTTTTATAATTTCCTGTTTCGATGTTTGACTATATCTATACAAATAACTTTAAATTGCTTCCTGTTTCTCTGTCAGTTTATCATATGAAAATGGATAAATGGATTGTCTCCAGATTTGAAGAGGATGTTAAGGGTGGCCTGGCTATGTGGCATATGTGGTGTTTAATTTGATGACAGGCTTGGGGGCTATCTTTTTATTATTATTCATAGAAACTACTTACTTAGGAGATGAATGCTTTTTCAAGGGCAACTGAGATTGATGAGCAATGTATAGCATGTTTGAACACCCAAAGATACAGACAGTCATTCTCAAAGACAGTTGAAATTGAATTATTATTATTATTATTATTATTATTATTATTATTATTATTATTACTACTACTATCCTGCCTCTCCCTGTATTGGATCGAGGCGGGTAACAACAAACAAAACTAATAAAATCAAATATGACTATCAATAGATAAAAGAATAACAGGACATATTAGATCCTAGTTCCCCTATCATCAACCATAGTTGATTATTCTTCCAATAATGCCAGGCAAGGCACTATGGGTAATAGTAAATAAGCGTTGTGTTTTAAAAGATGTTCAGAATCAGGTCCCAGTGGGTACAGTGTAGTGTATACAGGTCGAGTCTCCCTTATCCAAAATGCTTGGGACCAGAAGTGTTTTGGATTTTGGGATACCTGTATTTGCATATGCATACATAATAAGATATCTTGAAGATGGGACTCACATCTAAACACAAAATTGATTTATATTTCAAATACACATAATACACATAGCCTGAAGGTATTTTTATACAATATTTTAATGATTTGGGACATGAAACAAATCAGAAAACAAAGGTGTCCCTGTGTTAGTGACCAATGAAACATTCTTTTCCCCCCAATATTTTGAACTGTACTTCATTGTGCAAACACATTGTGCAACCACTTTTTCATGCAAATTACTACCAAATGAATGCAAAGCTCTCATTTTTGTTTTAGTGGGATCTGTGCATACCTGAAGGAGTGTGATAATGTGTTTGTGAGAGAAGGAGGGGAAAATTGCTGGCGGGGGGGGGGGGGAGAAGAACACACAAGAGAATTCTAGTAGTTAGAAATAGAAACTTATTATTAAAATGTGTAGTTTCCAGATATTTCTATAGCCTTTCAATAGTCTTTTCATTATGTGAACACTCCTGAGGAGTCCTTTTCTGATCTTTGCTTTGCACATTGAGCCTTCAGAGCATGCAAGACTTGTTAAAAAGCTTAGCAGCACTTTATGTCAAAGATGTCAAGCAAGTTCCATTCTGGAATTCCAGGAAGCTCTGATCTGGGACTCAGAACTAAAGTTCAAGAGTCAGATATCTTTCAATCGTCAAGAAATCTGCGTCAAATGCAAATGCCAGATACACAGAGATCAGACTAGCTAACACACCAAACAACCCACTCGTAAGAACACATTGCCATACTTCTCACACAGCAAGGAGATGAGTCACTTGTTACCCAGGAACTTTCAGGTATCTAAGATGTCATGATCAAAACTATCTGAGAGAAGCAAAGATTTATTCTAACTAGCATTCAGGGGGGAAACTTTGTGTCAAAGGGACATAAATAGTTTTCACGCTCTTCTAATGTTTTTCCATATAATATTGTTAAATGCTGTCAACTGTGATTATGTGTGTGTGTGTATATATATATATATATATATATATATATATATATATATAATAGCACAGACAACAGTGTACCTGAACTTAGATTTCTAAACAAAGATAGAAACAAAATTGCTATTTTTAAACTGTGAATCTGTATGTCAGTGGGATAAATAAAGAAGAGATGTATATTTTAATGTTTTTCAAAGAACTAGTGTCGGGCCAGGGTGAGTAAGATAGGTATGCATTGCTTTCAGAGCTGTTGAAGAGAACTTGGAGAAAAACCAGGAGTTGCAGTGCATTGGAAGATAATATTCTAGTGATGTAAACCTTGCTGTTGTTGGTCACAACACTTCCTACTTTCTATCTAATTGCAAGCCTCCTCGCACTGCAGAATTTCTATGGTGTCACTAATAGAAGTGAAGAGGCAGAAGGTTAACAGATATAGTGAGCTTTGTGAGACCTAACAAGAATCCACTTGACTTTCCAAAGATCTTAGGAAGAGGCGAGTATATGGGCTGTTATACACAGGAAATAAGCAGATAAGCAAACGTTGGTGAGGAGGCGGTGGGGTTAAAATTGGAATGTGCATGCCCCAGAAAAAGGACACTGCAGGGAAGAGCACAGATTGTGGGATCAGAACTAGGATGGTAAAGATGATGGGGTGAAAAAGATGGTGGAACCCAAATGAAGGATTGTAGAGGAAGATTAGAGATGGCTGATGATATAAAAGGGAGAAGAATGAGGAGTGGGCAGTTCAGCAAGAGAAGAAAGAAAGTTGGCAAGGCATACCCTTGACATAAGGGCTAAAGTTATTGAGGAGGCAGAGGTGTAGTATTGGCTGAAAAGTACTCTTAGCTGTCCAGTATTTGGTTGAAGATCTCTTGGCAACTGTGTGATACAGTTCCTGGCACTTTAAAGTGGTAGTTAAGGTATCCCTGAAGTGTTGGGGGAACCATTTCACTTTAGTGTGACCTGCATCATGCAAAAGAGGGAACTTGAGGGAACGCCTCTCCCTACACAATCCGCCCCGCACTCTCAGAACAACAGAGAAACACTTTCTTGAATACCCTAAGGTGAGATTGACAACAACTCACCAAAGGATATTTTCATCAATAGCCCCAACGCTCTGGAACAAACTTCCAGATGAAATTCAGTTCAGCTCTACTTTGGACGCTTTTAAGAAGGCCGTGAAGACTCATTTTTTCCGGCTAGCATACCCTCCTGACTCTTTGTAGAATGTTATTCCTTGATGGAAGTTCATTTTAGGATCCAACTGATAGATTCTGCGATTGATAGATTTTATGCTTGTTGTTGTATGCAGATCTTAAAATTTTATTGAACTGAATGTGTAATTGTGATATATTGAGATATGTATTTTTAAAATTACTTCTGTAAACTGCTTTGATCTGCTGGAAAAGTGGTATATAAATAAAGTTTTATTATATTATTATATTATTAATCACAAAAGCAGTTCCTAAGGAATAGCCTTCAGAATGTCATCAACACTAAGCATCTGTCCTGGTTAGATGTAGAATTACTGGTCCAGTGATTTCTGTGGAAACATGAAATGCATGCTCAGAGCATACTGTTTTATAATTGTTAACTCTGTCAGTGGCATTGGTGGTAGAGCAGCAGAAAGGGCAATATTTCCTTCCTTCCATATTTGGACAATATTTGCCTTCTTTCCGAAGCATGCTACTAAATAAATAAGTTCTCCCTTGTTGCCATCAGAAATTACTCCAGGACCAAGTGAAAGAGGGAAGCATGACAGCTCATTATCAACACTCCAGAGCCTGTAGTCAGAATTTTCCTTTTAACTGGGTGTCTTGAACCAGTTTAGTCTAAAGAAATACTTCAAAGGGAGAGCATATATAATTTTTGCTGCTGCCCTTTACCAATGTGTATTGTACATATTGTCCAAAAAGAATACTCAAGTACCAATGCATCTTTGGGAATAATGAATTAGATCAATGGTAGTAGCTGAGTTACTGAGTCATAGGATCCAGTCCCTATGTATATCAAGTCCAGAGACATGAGGAGTTCCAGAGACAGGTTTCTAAGTAGTTTATTGTAAAAGGGGAAGTCAACAATAATCCCAAACATACAACCATGCATGCTCACACTCACAAGGACTAAGAAATCCAAAGGTGTTACGCTGGAACAGAGAATGTCAAACTAATGGAAATACTGCACCTGAATTGAATAGTTGCTCAGCTTGTTACAGATTCAAAAATGTACCGCTCCTAAGGCAAATGGAGGTTGGCAAGTGAGAGGGGGATTTAGCCAAGCATGGATGCCTGATACTGGACTAAGCCAAGGAAACAAAGAAAAGCCCAATATGGATGCTTCCTTTGAAATGGGTTTCAATCACCTTGAAGTTGGTTTTCGGGGGTGGTAACACTGGGGTATAAATGTGGGTTTTTGGGGATGCATTTCCGAAACCAGACAGATTAGTGTGCAAAGATGCCAGGGCAGTTGTCTCCTTGGAGTCTTCTCATGGTGGGCATTTCACACCTCCTCAGAGATGTTCAGAAAAACAGGGCCCAGGAGACTCCTATTGTTAGCCTACATGCAATGAAGGAATCCCAGTAATGGTGTTCACAGTAGAGTCATGGAATTAACCTGCCTTTCTGATATCAAAGAGGAGGGGTGTAATGAGGCTAACAGTAAGTGTGTGGAAGGGGACAGTAGTAGCTATCATTGTGTTACATAATGCTAGTTCTGGTTCTTCACTTCTTCTTAGCTGTGATGCTGTCAAAGAAATTGGGAGGGGAAAAGGAAGATGGACAGAAATTTTTGAAAGTAAAGACAGACAGTGGTTGACATCCTAATGCAGTGATGGCGAACCTATGGCACACGTGCCAAAGGTGGCACTCAGAGCCCTCTCTGTGGGCACATGTGCCATCATCCCAGCTCAGAGTCTGCCAGTTTGTTACTAGAAAGCCAGAGGGAGATGGCACTTTGCAATAAATAAGTGGGCTTTGGGTTGCAGTTTGGGCACTCGGCCTCAAAAAGGTTCACCATCACTGTCCTAATGGTTACTCCCATCTAGAGTAAATCTATTTAATTAATTGTTGAATGGTGAGTCCACACATAGGTAAATCCCATAAATTTAATGTGTCTACTCTAGTCTGGACTAAGAACAGAATTTAGGCCAGAGTGTGATTTGCATGAAACAACTTTTACTAAAACGTTGTGGTGGAAATTCCTTTTTGAAATATAAAAACTATAGAAAGATGGAGTCACCTTTGTCAGCCAGAGAAATAGTTTTTAAATAAAGGCTTGGAGTTACTAGAGCAAAGGAATAGTGAGTGCATCTTGACCTAGATGGAAGCTGGCACCAGTAGAAAGACATAACATAAACTACTGAGATATGGATACATAGTAGACATTTAGAAGCAAGGTTAAGAGGGAAAGCCACTGAATTCCTAAAGGAGGGGGTAAGGAGTGATGATGCAGTTTTAATGTATGCATGTATTTCTGTTCTGATTGTAAGAATTCTATATGTTTAAATTGTAATTAGCCAATCAGGTGTATTGAAGAAGCCTCTTTGTTTTGAATAATATAAAAAGAGCCATTTTGTCTTGTTCGGGGTTCTCAGCTTTTGGAACTTGAATTCCACTGAGTTCAATGTTTTCCTTTGTCGACAACTGGAAATAAACTTATGGATTTTCAATTACTAGGTCCTCTTGCTGATCCTATTGATCTGCCAATCCTAGAAATCTAAGTTTCCTAAAATTTCTGTTACATATTTGGCGAGCCAGCCAGGAGGCAAGGCAAGCAGGAATTGGCAAAGAGTGGGAGAAATTAACTCCTTCCTGGCTGTACATGTTTCTACCTACGAGTAGATTCTTATCAATGCCCTGCGCGCACTTCAATAACTTTTGATTGAAGAGGGATAAGATAAGGATTGGCTCAAGTGGTGGAGTCAGAGTCTAGCCAAGGAGACCACTTAGTAATTTGAAAATTCACTGGGGGGGAAAAAGGAAAGGGAAAAGTAAAAATAGAAGAAGAATCATCTCTTCAGGAACAGGTAAAGTATAAAATATAGGAAAAGTGCACTAAAAAGGGAGCCTCGTTGACCGGTCCAAATCTTTGGATGCGAGTGGGAGAAAGGACCCCCTCCCTGTGTTAGCTGAGCCAGTAGCAAAGGTTCTGCCCAGAGAAGCCTTCTTGCCAAAACTCAGGAACCGGGCCCCTAGGGAACATAAGTAAGGAACTGGGAACTGAAACATTGTGATGTAAGTATTGTTTTGCCAAAGTGTGGAATTAGTGTGGAGAAGTATAAGGCACTTGCTCAGTTGTGCTGGGGGTAGTTAATCTACTGATCTCCAAGTGCCAATAAATTCTTTTACCTTTTGTGTGGTGGCAAACCTTTCCCTTCTGTGGTATTTTGTTTTAAATAGCTAGAAGTTAGGTGCTGGTGGAGAGTTGGAGGAGAGCATTGGTCTATTGTGAGTATAAATTGTGGTTGTGGTATTTTGTTTCATTCTGTCTGGTTGTGGTGGATGCTCCAGTAAAGACTGTTGAGTTCCAGTAAAGAGTAAAACGTGGGTTGAAAACGTGTGGAATTTGTCTGCTGATTACTGTCTGAGATTTGTGGGTTTTGCAATTTGTCCAGTGTGTACTTTTAAATCTTAATCCTATAGTGTTTGTGCCTGTTGAAATTGTGCTTGTGGTCTTTTGTTGTTAAGTGTCTAAGGATGGCTGAGGGAGGTAAAACTCCTTTGGATTACATGGTTGGTCATTTTGATGAATGTTTTAGGAAAGGCATGGGTAAACATTTGAAAAAGGAGCGGTTAATCTTTTTGTGTAAAGATGTTTGGAGTCAGATTTTGCCAAATTGGCCGAGAGAGGGTAGTATAGATATTGACATTGTCTTGCAGTTGTATTCTAAAACATTGGAGCCAGAAAGAGGGTTACTCGATGATTATTTGTATATTTTCTATTGGTATAAGACTGTTGAGAAAAGCCCACCTGGATTGAATAGTTGCAGAGGATTGGTGTTTAGAAAGGATGAGAGATTAACTGGTATTAAAGAAGCTGTGTTCAAGATTCAGATTGATTTGGCTCAGATTGTGGAAGAGATAGAAAGGATAGAGATAGACTCTGTAGAGAGAGGTGCAAATCAGGGAAGAAGGCCCCACATGATGAAGAAAAAGGATTTTGATTAGCTTGTGTGTGCAGATAGGGGGCAGGAGCAACCCAGAGACTAGAAACTTGTTGTTTGGGAAAATTGCAAATTGCTTAAATTATAAAATTGGAAAATTGCCGTTGTGTATAATGGGTGGATAATTTTGGAAACATCTGGTGTTTTTGACCTTGAGGGTTTTCTGAGTTTAAATGATTCAGTGCACTTGGGAAAGTTCTGGCCCTAAATTTGACATGCAATACCCTTTAAAGCCGAAAGAATAAGTGCTTTCTAAATTGAATAGTAAGCCTGTGCCCCTCGCCAAAGACATTGCAAAATAAGCGTTTGTCAGTGACAAGTTTTTAAGAAGATGGCAGAACATAGTGGCTCGTTATTGGTGTTGTTGGTTATGGCAGTGAGCATAAAATAGTGCAGTTTTAAAGCGAGCTAGTAAGCCTCAGCTGTGGCCTGATTTTGGTGACTGGGACCTGTGGTTGGAACGTTCTAAGAGTGGCAGACCCAAATTGTGAGAAAGATAAAGAACAGTGTTTGAAGTTTGCGGAATGAGAGGTAAATGAATGTTGTAGTGACGGAGAAAGTTGAGTTCGGTTAGCGGATCAGGTTTGGGCCCCTGGTTTGGACAATGGTCAGCGCGGCAAGCTATCCACAAGGTTGTGTTGTCCATTGAGCGCTCAAGCCTGTTGCTCGAAGGTTTGCGTCGGTTTCCGTGGCTGAGAAAGCTTGTCGCCCTCAGTTTGGTGGCGCTGGGCCCAGGGGTGAGTTCTGGCTCGCGTGAGTTCAGCGACGGCAGGGGGGGGGGGTCCCGGGACCGCCCACGCTGTTTTTATGCCTTTTCCCACACTTTTCCTTTGGCTACGATCCGGCTAGACTAGTAGCAGCGATGGATGGGAAAGAAGACCTGGAATGGAGTGTGGTGTTGTCAAGGTGGTGACGTTCCCCACCAACTGGTCAGTAGCCTGTTGGTGGGATGTTTGGGTGAGTGGTTTTTAATAGTAAGTTTGAAGATTTAAATATTTTGCGTGAGTTTGGGCCACAACGTCTGGGGAATTATCTTTGACAGCTTTCTTGGCTACATGGTGTGTGAGTTTGTTTTTTCTTTGTTCTTTGGTTTTTTCCTGGTGTGGCTAAAAGAGATTGGGGCAGCCAAACGGTGTAAGTGTTAAGTTCAATTTTTTTTTTCTCTTCCCCTCTGGCTGAGATTTTTGTAGACTATTTTTAAAGTTCATAGAATAGATGTTGTGCTTTAGACTTAGATGAAAGAATAGTAAATGTCTTGTTAAGGGTGATCTCTGAAGAAGCTTGTTTTTGATAAGAGATTGCATTAAGCTGGTTTGTTTTTCTTTGAGTGGAAAGTGTGTGTGTGTATGAGAGAGAGTTCATATTACATGAATAGCAGCCAGCCAGATTGGATCCTATCTGACCAGAGAGATGCAAGCTTGTTTTTGATATTTTTTAAATTTACAGACAAGCAGTTTTTTGCTCAATATTTTGTTTTTATTTTCTGGCCTCAAGATGCTCTCATGGGTTTTTAAAATGAAGTTTAAGTTGTGCCTTTGGGAATTTGTATATGTTTTTTAAATGCAATTGTTTTTAAGTGAAGACCAAAGAAATTTTTTGTTTTGGAGCATTGTGTTTTTGGGGTTTTTGAATTATAAACCTGCAATCTTCTGATTGGCAATCCAGCTAAATTATTTTTCCAATTAAAGTTGATAAGATTGGTGTTAGGCCTGAATTCTTTTGAAGCCTGGGAAAAAATTAGGATGTTTTGGTTTTGTAAGACTTCAGTTTTCAAGCATGGAGGGGACTGGAAACACATTCACTTGGATTACATGTGGGAAGGAATGATAAAGCCTTAACAGTACTCACAGCTCTTCAGTTTTCAGCAACTCATTGTTCCACAGGAAGTGTTATAAACTGGTTATTCAAAAGTACTGTGATCATATTATTGGATCATCTTTGTTTTTCCCATGTGTACCACTAGGTAACATAACAGATTGGAGTGCATGTTTTATTTCATGCTTTGGCCAAAGTGGTCTCTTGCTGCATTTTGAGAGACCCTAATGCTTGTTTGTTTCCAGGCACATTTCACAGTGCTGGTTATGAACTATACAGCCCTATTTGGCTTAGGTCCAGGCTATGTGGCAGGCCATATTAGAGCCTTGGTGGTGCAGTGTTTAAATGCCTGTATTGCAGCCACTCACTCACAAACCATAAGGTGGTGAGTTCAATACCAGCCAGGGGCTCAGGCTTGAGTCAGGCTTGCATCCTTCTGAGGTCACTAAAATGAGTACCCAGTTTGTTGGGGGCAATTATCTTACAGTTGTAAACCGCTTAGAGACTGCTTAGGTGGTATGAAGCAGTATATAACTGAAGGTGCTATTGCTATATCTCTGTATGAGCCTACCTAGACCTTGAAATCCTCATGTACTGTTTTAACTTTTTAAACCCTTTTTAAGTGTATGTTTTAAATTGTTTTAACATAATCAATAGTTTAATACTATTTTAATATTAATTTTTGTATGTTTTAAAATATATTGCAATTATTTTGATTTCTAAGCCACCTTGAGTTCCAGTCTTATGGCAACAACTATGACACAAAAACAATGATGATGATATGTGGAGTTAAAGGACAATTAAATGTAGTTAAGGAGTTAAAATCTGCCCTGATGCATGTGAGGGCTTTTAGAAGACTTAAGCCTATATTATCACAGAACTAAAAACAATAAGAACAATAAAAAGAGTTCAGTTCTCTGGTATTTCATGTACTCATTGTAGAAAATTAAAACAGATCTGCACAGATCAGAGATTATAGTACATGTATAATCTCTGATTTGTGTAGATTGATTTTCATTTTATACAATGAGTATATGAAATACTAAAGAACTGAACAGAAATGTTTAATTAACTATCTGTAAGCCGCTCTGAGAGCCTTTCTGGCTGAAAAGTTGGGTATAAATAGAGTAAACAAACAAACAAACAAACAAATAAATAACCCGCTTGCAATTTAGCCCTGTGTGTAGTTTCTTGTTCATGCCAACTCCAAGTTCACTTGTCCAAGGGACTTTATTTATACAGAACTCATTGGATGAAAGGGTTTTTTTAAATATATATATATTTGCTGACCAACTCATTAAATAACGAGACCAGACAAAGAACTGGGTTATAAAATGGGCAACTTTATTAAAATTCAACCTATTTAACTTTATTTCTTGAGAACTGCAAGCCCAGGGGGGAGAACCTTGTGTAGGAACAGCTGGCGGATAGTCTGCCCCAAGACCAAATCCCCAGCTTCCAAAAAGGGCGAAAACACCTGAGCCCCAAGGGCAATCCATAATTTGTGTTGTCCCTGGCCAGCCCTCATCTGGAAGGCCAACCCAAGACTTCCCCACTTAACTCTCAAGACTTAAGTGAGGGTTTTGAATCTCAAGCCCGCCCCAAGGCAAGTCTCATTCCCTTCGTGTTTAGCCTCAAGACGTAAACCTCCGTTCCAGAGACCCACCTTCACCCTTTAGGAGGGTGCCGAGGTGCTCGCCGAACTGACTATCTCCCCCCGCCTATGCATGAGGCCTATTTATGGCCACACCCCAAGCCAATCGTCCCTCATCCAGCAGTGTAGGGTAGGCAAAAAAACCTTGGGAAAACAAGGGCAAAAATTCCTACCCAGCTCCGAAGCAATCAGAATGAATCTTACACTGTTATCGAGGTGGGAGGGTGGGCCAGCTCTTTTGAACTGACAGGGAGGCAAGGGTGGGAGAGCCTTAAATAGGCTTAGCCCCGCCCCTCCCTGTCTAACGGGCACACAAAGTGCGCCGTTTTTATTTAAACCTTCTGGTCTCTCCAATGAGAGGCCAGCAAAACCTTCTCGCTGGGCCAATGGGCCCCGAGAACATATATATATATATATATATATATATATATATATATATATATCCTGTCTTAGCTACTTCTGATATTAAATACAATCCATGGCATAGTTAGTCTTGTTTGTGGTCTGGGTTCGCTGTCCTCAAGGGACCTCACTGCCTTCAATAGTCTTTCTGAGCTAATTGAGGTGACTCTGCTTGCATTTTTTCCCATTCCAAATACCTACCATGGATTACTTATGACCTCTGACTCTTTGACACATGAGAGGTGGCAGGTGATACAGCTGGCTCCAGTTCTGGTGCCCCTGTTCTCCATTCCACCAGCAACACCAGAATGGACCTCCACTGAGAAGCAGGTATGGCCTCCAGCACCTCCTCAGTGGAGGGGAGAATCTTGTTCCTATTTTACTAAGTTATGGTATTTTTTAAGAGGTGTAAATTTGTGCTACATAGGGTTAAATAAATAACACCAAAGATATGTAGAGAGCTGTCTCCTTTACCTAAGGTTTCCATATTGGTTCTGGGACTGGTATCCTGAAATTTGAATCCTTAACAGAGTTTTGAGCAGGAGAAGGTATCATAAAATTCTATTAAGACTAAGGCCTCCCTCACCTTTTCACATGCAGCAATCCCTCCCCAACATGGCTATTGCCTCACAGTTGGAGGAGGGCATGTGAAAGAATGTCCAGCTTGTTGCTGCCGGGGGTGACTTTATCCAAAATCAGTCAAAGCCCCTCTCAATATCTTAATCCCCCGCATTAATAGGCCAGGAAACTGGTTTTTAAAAGCACATTTCCCTGTTTTTTCATAGTTAGATTCCAGATTTTGCATCAGTACTCAAAATCACATGCTCAGCTGAAAGTAGCATCACTTTTTTGCTGTTGTACAGTGGTACCCCGGGATACGAATGCGCCGCCTTACGAAATTTCCGGGTTACGAAAAAAATCCATTCAAAAAAACTGTTCCGGCTTACGAACGTTTTTTCGGGTTACGAAAAATTTTTTGGTGCTTTTCGGTGCTATTTCACACGAAATCGCGGCTTTTCCCCATTAGCGCCTATGGGTTTTCGGCTTGCGAAGGTTTTTCGGGTTACGAAAGCGGCGGCGGAACGAATTAATTTCGTAACCCGAGGTACCACTGTATTATCATTATGTAGATTTCAAAAACATAGCTGTGTTCATCAGGATCAGTATGCAGTCAGATCTTGTAGCACCTTTGAGACTAACTGAAAGAAAGAAGTTGGTAGCATAAGCTTTTGTAGACTTAGGTCCAAAACACACTGAAGAAATTATTCCATTTGAGACTGCTTTAACTGCCCTGCTAGGGAAATCTGGGATCTGTAGTTTTGTGAGGCATTTAGCCTTCTCTGTCAGGGAGTTCTGGTGCCACAACAAACTATAATTCCCAGGATTCCCTAGCACCAAGCCAGGACAGTTAAAGCACTCTCAAACTGGATTATTTCTGCAGTGTGTTTTGGACCTAAGTGTACTTCATCAGATGGATGGAGTGAAGTGTCTAGATATATAGACCTTTATAACTGTGATTGAACAGGTTTTATGTGTAAACAGTAATGGGAAAGCAAAACTTCTAGGTATGGCAATGAGGTGACAAATTCAGTTTTAATTATGGTCTTGTGGTTAGGGACAAAGGTGAGAGGGAACATATTGCATAAAGCCAAGGTGAATAGATTACCATATGATTGTGGAAGGAGTTATTGGAATGAAGTATGATGCTGGCTGGGAACAAGAAAGGAAATGTAATAAACTGGCTGGAGTGTTAACTAGTGTTGTAATATGTGTTGTGTGCCAGAAAACCATTGTGTCTCTTCAACCCATTGTCAATGGACTGGAGTTTGTGGAGGTATTTAGGTTCTGATGTTTGTTCAAGGACTGCAGTTCTGAGGGCCAAGATGGAATTTTCAGGAAGACTGGAATGTTCTGCAACTGATTTCTGTGTATTCGCATTCATAATGTATGATTTATATCTGTTTATCCTCTAATGCAGAGATTGGCCTGTTTGCCTAATGTGGAGTATTGACATTAGCAATGGGAAATACACAAAAAAGCAAAAATGTAATACCTATCTCACATTTTCCACCACACTCCAATGCAAACTTCTCTCTAGGTCTAGCAATCGGGAGAAAATGCTATTACAATAAAGAATGTATAATGTGTTTAATATTTCCATGTCAGCTAATATTGGCAATGTGCTGTGAAGGAAGCTATTTACCCAATAAATGTCTGAGAAATACCTCAATAGCAAAAATGTGCTTACATTCTTCACATGAAATCTTTAAAATCTTGCCATTGAAACCTTTAAATATAGCTTTAAATATAGATTTCCAACATTACTCATCTTCCCCCTTTTGTTTAGTGTACGAAAGCTGCAGTCAAGAGGCTTAGGAGTGCAAAATGCCATCCATATCTGAAGAAATGAAGTGGCTAAGGAAGATTTGGCTTTCTCAAATCCAACAAACTGTTTAATGCAGGAATGGGCAACTGTGTTCTGGGTAGGAGTCAGTTTTCACCCATGTGACCCCCCAGCCCATGTTACAATAGTTTTAATTTCTGTCATTTTGACTTAGCTTTCATAAGCAATTTTCTCCATGAGGGGATTGGGTTGGGAGGGCCGTAGGGGCAAATAAAGCACCAATCAGTATATTTTGGTGATAGAATAGTTGTTTGCCCATTTAAAAATTATTTAGATGCTACAGCAGGGGTGTCACTAGGGAGCGCAAGAGGTGTGGCCCACACCAGATAATACCCTAATGGGAGCAGTGACACTACTGCTCCCCAAAGATCTGTCTTTTGGCAGAAATGAGCTGTGGTGTTCACCTACGTCCATTTAAAATGTTGAAGAGATGGTGTGAGTGGGGCAAGACTCAGTGGGAGGAGAAGGAAGAAGCCTAGGGTTTAAAAAAATTAAATATTTTTACAATAAATTTTTTTTAAAACATTCTTTTCTGATTTTCACAACATACCAAATTTTCCACTGTAACCACATGAAACTATGTACATGGCAAATACATTTAGGCTGTGCATATGATATCATAATTTAAAATTGTAATTTTAATTTTAGTAGTTGTTTATATCACAACTATTTCCATTACATTTAGTGATATACGGGAATTACAATTGATGAATAAAATTAGTACAACAAACATTACTAAGGAATTTGTATGTATGGTATGGTATGGGAGGAGATCAATGTGGGGAGTGGCTGGGCGACACCATGAGTTTAGATTAATGCATTTTAAAAAGGATATCAATGTAGATGTAAGTGAATAATAACTGAGGGGCCAATTGGTCAAATGCAATGTATGGGAGGAGATATTATACCAGAACTGGCATCATGGTGGGAGACATTATACCAAATACTTGTGAGGTCTCCCCAAGTGGGCTTGGGGAGGCCTCACATGTGTTTGGTTTAATGTCTCCCCCCATAATGCCAGTTCTGGTGTAATATCTCCTCCTATAATGTTTCTTCTCCGTATCATGGCTGTTCACTTGAACTATTAATAAATTGCATGTAACAAATTGGCCTCTCAGTTGTTATTCACTTACTTGCTACATTGATATCCTTTTAAAAACAAACCTTGAGCCTTCCTTAAAGGCTGCAAAAATGACTTGAGAATCTATAGTCACTGGCTGCTATCTGAGAAACTGGGGAGCAGTGTGCAACTGATTTCCTTTCGTATTGTCACTAATAAAAGCAGGCTGATAGAAAAATGGAGTTGACATTCAAACTGGTATAGGGTTTTTTTAGACAACATAATTTAACTTTTCTGCATTCTGATATGGAGAAACTTGATAAAGAATTTGATATTAAGATAATTCACTAAATTATCTAATCCTTTTTTTTAAAAAAAATAGCAGTCGGTATTATGTGATTTTCATTTTTTTTAGAAACTTTGTTCACAGTTTTCAAGGGTACTTCGTGATGAAATATTTTTAAAAAGAACTACCTGTTACCTCATTTCATCTCCCTTCTTTACTTTGTCAATGACATTCCTGCACCATTTGCCTTGAATTCTTAGCCTCCTACTCCACCTTCACAATTTACTTTTATTTCCCTTCTCTTTACAATCTCTTTCTAAAGCTTGCTGCACTTAGTCATACTCAAGCTCATGACCGATTCTCAGTCTGGTTCCAATACATTCTCCTAATGACACTCAGGGGAAAAATAGGGCTGAAAATGCTTTGCATTACATTACCAAATGGTAGTCACACTGCCATACTATTGTCTATTCAACATGCACTGTGACAAGAGCTCAGAAACTTTGGGTCACTCCTGCCTCACTTACCTCAGGTAGTAGATTTGGGGTGCTTTTAAAATATCACTTAAAAACATTCTTCCTGACAGGGAGATGAATTGTTTAGAGGATTTTCTGTATCACATGCCAAAATTACTGGTATACAACACCTTGACTACAGAGTCAGTGCAGTGCAGTGATTTGAGAGCTGGACTTGAGTCCCTGTTCAGCCATGGAATCCCACTGGGGAACCTTGGGCAAGTCACACTCTCAGGCTTAGAAGAAGGCAAAGACAAACCCCCTTTGAACAGATCTCGCCAAGAAATCCCCCGATAGGGTCACCTTAGGATTCCCATAGGTCAGAAATGATTTGAAGGTAAACAACACAATCTTGATTTTGTTGGCAAGGTGCCATTTTTGGACAGCAAAATGCCTTGTGCTAACCTGAGAGACTAAGCAGCTAGTCTGAGGTGGAGGTGAATTCTATTCATACCAAAGTTTAATTTTGCTTTATGTGCCATGGCTGTTTTAGGAGTCCTGGGATTTAGGTTGTGGAGGGGCACTTGGAATTCTCTGCAAGATTGCTCAGGTGAAGTTCAGGGAACAAGACTAGTACTAGAGAAGTATTTTCACCAAACTGCAAACCTCTGGATTCCCTAAAAGATGAAACCATGACAGTTAAAGTGGGATCAAACTGCTATAATTGTGCAGTGTGGATATATCCAGTTCAGGGGTAGCTATGTTGGCCATGCAGCAAAATACAACAAAATCCAAAGCCCACAAGTAGCAATACTTTTATTGGGCCAACCCAAAACCATAAAATACATTATCCCTCAATGCCATCTTAACTGACAAGAGTGGCATCTAAGACAGCATCTAGGCCTATGATTCTAACATTGTCACCATTTTTCTCCTTTATGATTTTAACATCTGTGCCTGATGAAGAATCCAATGAAGCTTTGAAAGCTTGCCTGATGCATTTCTTACTTTGGAATTGGTGCAATAAAGGCATCGCTGCTTGTGGATTTTGTTACATACGGTAACATACCCAATGTTTATTATGTTGCTTCTTGAGATCAAAATGCTCCAACAACTATATTGCCAAAAAATTATACAAACACATTCCTATTATCTTACTCTGGCTTTTAATCTTCAGCACTTTAAACGTGGGAGTGTTTCAGAGAGATGTCATTCTATTTATAAGCCTGATCAGAGGCCATTTTCCTTGAGTAAACCTTCCCCTCAATTTTTGCTTTAAGATTTCAGAAGCTTCATCCTGTTGACCTAAGTAAGGTTTATTCTACTTAACAATGCATTGTCTGGATAAATATTAATAAAGAAGGTAACAGCAAGAATAGAAAACTCCATGTTAGCTATAAAATGGGTGCATTGACACAGCACTTTAAAAGTGCCTTCCAAACCCGTTTGACTTATGGAGACTGAATTTCTTATGCAAGAAACACTCAGGTGAAGTTTGCCTTCCTTTGAATATTGCCTAGACATCTGATGTTCCCTGATGTTTCACCCATCCAGATACTAATCAGGGCTATTTAGCTTCTGAGAACAGGTGGGAGCTGATGCCTTCTTTTCCTGTTTTATTTTGTTAGCATGTTCTATTTCCCTAATCAAAAACATGGTAGCAGTTTCTCTGATGTCAGTTAGCAACATGCCCATTTACTCTGAAATTTCTGCACTAATGCTAAACCCAAAAATAGGGTCTGAGGTCAAATTATTTAGTGGCAGAAGGAACAGAGTAATTGAGAGCCTTGGATCCACCACTCTCATTCCCACTTCAGCTGTAGTATCTTGCAACCCCCTCCCAGGAAATCACTTTGGAGGGCTACTCTGAAGCTGTAGCGAGTTCCATTCATTCTCTTTCAGAAAACCTCTTCAGAGGGCTTTTGTCACTGGATGGAAGAAGGCAGTAAGATCCCTTATACAGAAGTGACCAAACACTACTTTGACCATAAAACAATGGCCTGAATCCTACTGTTAATCCCAACAATAGATGAACCCATGACATTTACATACGTATTACATCAGCATTCAACAAGTGATTCTATGGGTCTACTCTAATTGGGATTAACCCATAGGATTTAAACCAATAAGTTTGCATTGGAATTTAACATTTATCTATCAGTTAACATTGTTTACTCCAGTCTTAGAACCCGAAGAGGGAGCTGGAAATTTCATGATCAAGTTCTTCGTACTTTCTTATGCTCTACCATACAAGGGTATTGAAACAGATATTGTCACTACTGAGCCATTTTATCTGAAAGATCATGCGGATTTTTTCAGCTCCCAAACAGGCACTTGCATTGTCCTTGTGTGTTGCTTGAGTCCCCACCCAGAAAAAGAAAACCCTAGGAAATAATCTTGATTAGGTTTACCACACTACTCACAAGGTATATAGTATCCAAATATAAATACAGAAGGGTTCTGTGGTGATTCTAGGGTCCCCTCCAGCTTCTGCTGTGTAGGATGGGATCTCTAGAGATCATCTAAGCTGCTGCCACCCACCCATTAATTTTAACTCCCTTCATTAGGAGGAGGAAGTTACTGGGGAACTTGATTTTTTCTTTCTCACCTCTGACTTTGCACTTTCCCTCCCCCAACCCCTGCAGAGAATGAGACCAGGAACAGGAAAATGTGTGGAAGAGAGGATGTCTGTAAAGGAAGCTTTCTTCTAAACCAGGGGTAGGCAACCTGTGGCCCGCGGGCCAGATGCGGCCCGGCAAGGCCTTGGGACCGGCCCCAGCCTAGTCCTGCCGCCGATTGCCGCCAGGTCCTTTGGGGGGGCAACTGTCTATAGAAGCCTCAGAAACATGCATTTATATTAACATTTTTTAAAAAGTCAGCAAATTTTTTCGCGTGTCCTCCATTTTTTTTAAAAAAAGTGTCTTCCATTTGAAAATTTTGTCCTACATTTGCCCTGGTTTATTTATAGATTTAATTTTTTTAAATTATTTAATTATTTATTTTTTGGCTTCGGCCCCCCAGTTGTCTGAGGGACAGCAACCCGGCCCCCGGCTTGAAAAGGTTGCCTACCCCTGTTCTAAACAGTACTCTACATTAGCAAAATAGTGTCTCTTACATGAAGTGCAGCCCCTTCAGACATGTATGTAAAGTTACAAAGTTATAACAGTCTAGCTCATATTCAGCCAAGGTTTAAAAAGAATGTAATTTCCCTACCATGCCTAGATACACATTTTTCTAATGTACTCACAAACTGATGGGATTCAGAGTACTGGATGTTTATAGAGGGGAGCTATGAGTCTGGACACCTTTGTCCAGTCTCAAACAGCTTCTCCTAAGTGGGACAAGGACCCCTCTGTCCGTTGCCCCCTTTTGTTCTCTTTATTGCTTCATGGTATCCTGACTTAAATTTTTTTTCTTGGAAGCATCTTGAAGCTTTAGCACACCACCCTAACTGGTCATTTCACAGGCCAATTGTTTCTTTAGTCTGTTATTCTTCTGCAGCATTGACCCCAATAAATGCAACTTAAAACCATGACCTTATTTACCCTTTTTTTACCTGGCGAGACTATATCCCTCAGCTATGTTATCAGCTGAGGCTGTTATCTCAGAGGTCACCTTGCCTGCCACACTCCACTCATCGCCTTGTACTTGGCAGGGGGAGCATGTGTGTACATAGGTACTCCATGAAATCTAGAAGCATGACTGGAGTTCCAAATAAATAGATGTCCATTTAGTTATTTCTGTCTAGATGTATAGCCAGAGCTGTCTAATAATATTGTTTTGTTGAATAAATGCCTGCCATGTCTAAGGCTTGTGCTGCCTTCACCCATGTTTAATACTTGTCTTTGTTGGCTAACTTGAGCAAAAAATCCAAATAGGGAAGAGTTGGCTGGCTGGACCAAGGAACTGGTAGATGCATCCTTAAAGACACAGAGGGAGGCATCTGAGATGGCTTCTGAAAAGCCCTCTTTAGACCTATGTAATTTTTGTCCACTTGGTAATATTTCATTGCCCACATAATGGTCCCAGTGGCAGTTGTTATGCAAGTCCATGATCTCTTGGACAAGACTGATGATGCAATCTTGTATACAGCAGTTTTGGCATACAACTCCCTCCAGGCCTTGACAGAATATAGTGAATGGTGAGATATTGTAGTTGCAGTCTAAACATATCTGGAAAGTTACAAATTGCCCATCCCTGACCTATGTCATAGTTATTTTGCCTTGGATATTCCGATGGCTGACTTATGCCAGTAGAATGTGACTTTATTGAGCTTCATAGACCTCTTTGGAGATATAGATATTATTCAGTATGGTTTTTCACTGGATACTACAGACATTATCTTGCTGTGGTTCACTGATCCCAGAAAGTGGTACTGGGGGATGGTGGTTTCTGACTTGGCATTTACACTTTAGGATCTTGCTCTCCTTGCTACTTAACCAAACCTTCGAAAGTTATTTTAAAGAAACTGTGGGACTCAACAGACTGCCCCAAGGGGGGGGGGCAGCGGCTCTGTGCCGCTTCTTCCCTCACTGGATTGGGGCAGCAGCCTCAATCTGCCTTTCCATGGCACAAAAAGCGGTTCCTTTTTGTGCCGCAGAAAGGGCACTCTAGCCGCCGTCATAGCTTTTCGCCTCTTCAGTGCAATGCATATAAACACTGCACCAAGGATGCAGCATGACGCCACCTGCCATCTGGTCAGCGTGGGGTGGAGCCAGGGCAGTTGGCATGCATACACCATGCCTCCATACCAGAGTATAATGCTGGTCTGTCAAGCTCCTATATAACTTTCACAAATAAAAGTAATTCACAAATAACACTTAACTTTGTAAAACCATTTAATTTTTTTATCAGTTTGAAAATTAATTATGTCTCATCTGTAAAACACTGTCTTCATAGTTTTAATGGGATGGATATGCTTAGTGCAGGGATATTAGTTTTTCAACATCAGGCTGGGAGACACTAAGTAGTTTTAGATCCCCACATTCAGTAATTTTTGGAAAGAAGCTGAGAGACTGTGCTGTAGCCTCTACTAAATATGATGTCGTGAAGGCAATAAATTATATCTGGGCTTTGTTCCACAGTTCAGATTAGCATGCAGAAAATGTTTGTTGTAATTAAAAATGTGATTTGTTGAAATTTGACTTCAACCCAATGTCATTTTGGAGTGAAATCAGTTCTTCATCCACCACTCCTGTTTCCTCATTGCTGGTATCTAGCAATGGATTGATCACTCACTCTGGTATGTTAAACAAACAAAATCCTGGAATCTATCTTTGTACAGCTCACCCAGGTGTGCACAGCAAACTAAAAGGTCATTGTCAGATATAGGCTATAATTCAGAGAGGCTCAGAAGGGCCCATCAGAAACACCAGCCCTGAGATTTCAATACAAGAACCAACATCGGCACAATGGGTTGGCTGAAAGAGAGACCCCCCCCCCCGATAGGAATAGTTTTTTTGCCACCTCGGGCTGAAGAGACTTGAGCAGCTGTGGGGAGCACTTGTGGATTTTTTTTCTGCCCACGACCAAAGGGCTGAGTTCGGTCCCATGCTGGGCAAAGGCAGCAGCAACCTAGCTGGCCTGTCCCAAAGCATTTTGATGCCTGAGGCAGAGGGGTAAAATGGTGCCACTCCTTCCATCCCTACACACCATGGTGGTGAAATCCCTGTTCTCTTACTTAGGCCAAGATTACATTTTCTGGAGCCCTTTAGGGGAGGCCATGTGGGACCCATAGCTGTCCCCACTCAGGAGTTTGCAACTTAAATTTTACCATGTTGCCTTTGTAAAAAAACAACGCTTACTTAGTTCTGATGTCCTCTTAAAAACCCCATTGCCCCATTTTTCCTGACTAAGCCCCCTGGATTTTTCCACCACTCCCAGGGATGGCAATTATCACCCACTTTTGAAATTACTGCATTATGTGAAAAATAGTAACATTACCACATATTTCATTTACTAAAAAATGTTGCCTTTAATACCACAAAAGTTAAAGGTAATGTTACAGGTCAAAGAGGAGACAGGGCCTTCTGAGAGGCCAGGGGGACAGCTGCCCATCTCAATCGACAGGAAATTTTGAGATGAATGTGAGATTTGAAATTGGTTGCTATTGATATACAGTGGACACCCATCTCTTTCACCAGAATGTCATTAAGACAATGCAGTTTGGGGCTGCATAATATTTTGCATGAATATGAATAAAGTCCACTCTAGAAAACAGAAATACAGGGAAGTTAGAGTCAGAGTAGTGTAGTGATTTGAAAGCACTACAATTGGGGTTTGAATCCCTACTTGCCCATGGAAACCTACTGGATGACCTTGGGCAAATCACTCTCTCAGCCTCAAAGGAAGGTAAAGGCAAACCCCTCTCTGAACAAATCTTGCCAAAAAAACCACCCTGTGATAGGTTCACCTCAGGGGCGCCATGAGTCAGAAACCACTTGAAGGAAGTAACAACAACAATGGAGGATGTTGGTGTTGGTTTTGAATGGGGTTGCTCTGTCCTTGAAATAGATTTGCTGTGCTTTGATCTAGCAATATGATCAGGGCCTGATATGGCTCCGACTGCCTTTCACTGGTTGATGAACGACAACTCTATCTGAAGAGAGATAGCCTACACTCTTATCCATGATCCATATCCTTCAGACTACTGCAATGCATGTAACATGGAGCTGCCTTTGAAGAATCTCAGAACAATATTAATGTTGCAATGATACTGTTGAAGTAGGTGTTGAGTTCACATCTCATCACTGCTTAAATAACTCCATTAGCTCTGGGTCCATCTCTGGACTAAGTTCTGATTGCTGGTGTATTTCTTTAAAGGCTTGTATGACTTTAGGACCTGCGTGCCTGAAATACTATATATTTCCACATAAGCCTGACTCTTTGTTTTGTCCAAACCTTTGAGGTGCAACAGACTGTAATGAGAAGGTCTGCCCTGGTTACAGAATGCTCTCCTCAGGATGATCCAGAGTCCCTAAAAGAGTCATTAAGCAAGCATATTTCTGTTTTCTTTGACTTTCTAAAGCGTCAAACAGATGAGAACTTTCTGCATCAATAAATGGCCTCCCTTAAGGACTACTAACTTTTAAGCAGTTTTGCCTCTCCTGTTCTACTGAAGTATAATGAACAGGCTATGCATCAGATTTATTAGTTAACTTGGAATAAAGCTGAATTAGGCTATCCTAACACAAAAATGAATGGGAGAAGAAAGCATACATTCCCTTGACCAACTTTAACTGATGGGAGAAATCTTACCTTCTCTCTAGGACTTGCATGTCTATATTAGAGGCAAGAATTTTTAATATCCAAAGTGTGATACCAAATGAATATTAAAGCATAGTAATTCTAGGAGTCAGAAAGATGAAGATACAGGTGGATGGCAGTAAATGTGTTTAGGTTATTAAGGCTTTATTTACAATTAGAATCATTAATCTCTCTCTCTCTCTCTCTCCAACACACACACACACACACAGACAGAGAGAGAGAGAGAGAGAGAGACCTAGAGGGACTAGTACAAAGAATAATGCTAAATGATATATTTTCCATTCAAGTTGCTCAGGAAGTCAAGTAAAAGGTTGGAAACTAAACACTAGCTACCATTTTACTCTTTAAAAACACTTTATCTTATCTTGCACATTCTGTGTGTGATAAGAATAATTAAAATGAACAAAAAGACATGAAACAAGGTTACAGAATAGAAATGAACAGAAATAGATTTTTTAAAAACTGAAAAAGGAAAGATGGATCAATAGGAATCCTAGTCAAACCAATTTAACAGAACATGAAATAGATGGCTATGATCTCCTCTTTGAAGAGCAGTTTACAGATTGGGCTTTTCCCAACCCCAGCAATAACAGGTCAGCATGCATTCCGAAAACACATATAAGAAGTTGCTCACTTGTTAAAAGGAAAAATACAAGGATGCCTTCATCTTCTATAGTGGAACCTAAACCTTTTGGGACAAATTATTATTATTAATAAATCCCAACCCATAACCCCACATAATACAACCCATGAATCAGTGGGAACTTGATAAGTCAACGCATATTTCCCATGGATTCAATAGGATATTTCTAGTCAAGCAATGTATTTAGCCCTTCAACATCATGCTTATTATGAGATATTTTGCTGAAATATACTGACAGGAAGAGAATTTAATGTGATATTTGTTATGTTTAATAAGGTTTCCAAATATGTAAGAATAGCTAGTGAACCATAAGTCCAGACATGTTGTCCAAACTGTTTGTATATTAAAATGGTTAGTTTTATTTTACATGCTTTCTCAAGCAGCATTTTAGTGCAATATGTTATCCCAAGGAGTACCACCCAGATAAGGGGGAAACAGACAAAGGAAAAGTGGTAAGTCCATGTCTTACCCCCTTGTTAATAAATTAAATCTGTACAGAGTAATGTTTAATTTCAACTGAAATGAGCCATTCAAAATGCAGTTTTTGATGCCCCTGGTTTTATGTCTACAGCTACATTTTCTTTGAAATTACTTTTGACAGGCCTTCTTAGTGCATTGTGTTGCTTCCAGCTTCTTGTTCTAATTCCTGTGAAACAACAAATAAACCATGTTATAAAAAGAAAAAAGACAGAAACAGAGACACCACCACATTGAATCTCATTTTGGGAGAAAGATGGGATATACATTCAGTTAGCACAAAAAACAGCAGGCCAATTGTTAACTGATATTAGCTTTATGAAGCATACCATGAATATTTTTGAGGAGCTACCAGTCTTTCCAAACACCATTCTGTGGATTAGTTTTGGGCTAAAACCTTGCCTATATACAGTTACCTAACAATAAATCCAATTGAACTCAATTGCACCAATGCTTGAGTAGTTATTAACAGGATTGTAGTGCTAACATACACAACTCTGGATGACTTGGGGGCAGAGAACATGGAAGGAATCTTTTTCTATCAGAACCTGGTCTGAATGGCTGTCACTGATGCTTTTCCTCTATTTGAAATATGGTGCGTGGTGACTGGAGACAGCCTCTTTGGTTCTGCCAAAATAAATATTTATTAGATTCTTAAATCTGTTACTCTGTATGCTGCTCAGAAAGCTATGCATGACTAATAAGCATTTAAATAAATAAATAAAAATATAAATAATACAGAATCTCAGAAAATGGTTATTTGTTGAAAATTGACTGACTTGTCATAAAAATCCTCTGTAATACATAAACAGAAATGCGTGCTCTGCTGCCACTAATACTTGTTATGCTAATTCAGTTTCTAGCATAAAGAGTTTTCACTGAATAGGTCATGGCTCAGTGGTACAGCACATGTTTTGTAAGGAGAAGGTCCCAGGTTCAATTCCCTGCAGCCCCAAATAAGGCTTGGCTAGGGAAGAATCCTGCCTGAAATCCTGGAAAACTGTTGCCATTCAGCTTTGACCATTCTGGGTTACTTTGGCTTAGTCATCTGATTTGGTGGAATACAACTTCCTATGTTCCTACCTATGTCTTGCCAGATCAGAACTTCCTGTCTTCCTCCCTATGAACATGCAGAATTTCTCGTAAGAGTCTTGGCTCCATTCATGTTCACATTATGACTCATGCCATGAATTGTCAACCACACTGTCTTCTGTCACCATACTGCAAAGATTATACCAAACTGTTTTAAGTTCTTGGACCACATACAAGCAAGTTGACCTTGGGAAGACTCTGCTAATTAATGCTAATGTATTTCCTTGCCTTCAAAGGCCCAACCTTCAATCAGGTAGGATACAAATAAATTATTTGTTAAAGAAGTTACAACTAAGACTTTGGAAATCCACTACAGGTTGAGTATCCTCCATCTGGAATTCCAAAATCTGAAATACTCAAAAATTCAAAACTGTCCACATGAGTGGCTCAGATAGTAACACCTTTGTTTTCTGATGATTCAGTTTAAACAAACTTTGTTTCATGAACAAATCAGTACCCGGCCTTTCTCCGAAAATTGAGACTCAAGGTATCTCACAGTTTAAAAGAGCAGCAGAGTTATAAACATACAAAAAATGAATAATAAAATAGAATTAAAACTAATTACAGTGTTAAAACACTTCAAATCTCTACTTAAAAGAATAAAATGTAATTAAAACATTAGAAAGCTATTAAAAACAGTGCAGTTTAAAACAATATACCAACCCCTATCCCACTTTTAAAAATCTTTCTGTATTAAAAGCCTGTTGGAATAAAAAGGGGTTTTGCCTATCAACAGAAGGACAACAGGCAGGCGTCTGTTCTGGCCTCCTTGGGGAGTTCCAGTGTATGGGTGGAGTAGCCACTGAGAAGGCCCTCTCTTGTGCTTGTGAAGGTGGTGGAATTGAGAGAAGGTTATCTCCTGATGATATCAGAGCTCAAGCAAGTGCATACAGAGATGCAAAACAGCCTGGACCTAGGCCAGCTTAGCATTCCAGCACAACATTAGGAGGAATTTCCTAACAGTAAGGGCTGTTCAACCGTGGAACACACTTCTTCGGAGAGTGGTGGCATCTCCCTCCTTGGAGGTCTTTAAACTGAGGCTGGATGGCCATCTGTCGGTATGCTTTGATCGAGAGTTCCTGCATGGCAGGGGGTTGGACTGGATGGCGCTTGTGGTCTCTTTCAACTCTATGATTCTAGGCCATGTAGGGCTTTATCGATCATAACCAGCACTTTGAACTGTGCTCAGAAACAAACTGGGCATTGGTAGAGCTGTTTTCACAGGGAAGTAGTGTGTTCCCATGCTACCTCATGGGTCACAAACTTCATATGTGAAAGGATAAGCAGCTGGTGTACAGACCTATCAAACCTTTTATTTTTGTACGGTACATTCTTGATGGGATTATTGTAATGTGCTCTATGTGGTTCTTCTTTTGAAAAATGCTCAGAACCTTCAGTTATATCAAAGAGCTTCAGACAGATTGTTAACTGTAGCTGGCTACAGGAAACATACAACTCTTGATTTCCAGCTCCCCTGGATATCAGTCTGCCTTTGTGTGCAATTCAAACTGTAGGTTATATCTATATGGTCTAAACAACCTTTAGGACCATATGTCTCTATAGGACCTTGTCTGTGCTCTAAAATTTTTGAGGGAGGCCCTTGTCATGACATTCCACCAACTTCACAAGCACATCTGGTGGGAACGCAGGAGAGGGCCATCTGGGAAGCTAGGCTATCTCTCTCCTTGTTGTTCTTTTATTGACAAGTGAAAGCTATTCTATCCTAAGAAATTTAATTTTAATAGAGTGTTGTTTTACTTATTTTGGGGGTGGGGGAGCTGGGATATGAATAGAAGAAGAAGAAAAAGGAAAAAAATAGAAGCAGCAGCAGCAGCAGCACTGTTACCATAATAATGACAGGCCTAAGTATGTGTCTTAGAATATTTTAAGCTTTTTGAGATTCTAAGCATGTCTAGTGTGCTGCAGCTTCAACATTAGGCATTCAACTGCATGGTTCTTTAACAATACAATTACAGTAACTGATGCTGGTATCCTTTATTACCTAACATTTACTACAAATAATTAACATGAGGGCAGCATTGTGTGGAGTACTGATAAAACACCTCATGAGAAAAAAATTACATACAACATTCTCACTAGATGAACAATGTAAGTAGCACATTAATTTTGCTGGAAGACAGTTAAAAGAACCAGGTCTTTACTGCCAACCAGTTCACATAACCAGTTTCAAAACTATATTGGGTTAGATATCATCAGTCCCAGAGGGTGTAACAGCTAAAGAAGGACCTGTTTATGAAGATCTCATTGCTCTGATGTAAGGATGAATATGCAAGAGCATAAATTAGACCAAAGGCCTGTTTAACATCCTTCTCCTTTGTCAGAACTGTTTTATTCTTTCTGATAACAACCACAACTGTACATAATGTCCCAAGGATGTAAAAAGGCATTATGAGTAAGATAGCTGCAGTTTTATTTCTGACTCCCTTTCCTAATGACCCTTAGCATGGAATCTGTCTTTCACTTCTGAGCTCACTGACTTTTCCCCTTTCCGTTATGTGAACTGGTTCTTGCAGGTCAAGCAGAAGCACCCTATATTTTACTAATTAGGTAGGTACAATATATCAGTCAATTTGACTGTGTGAATTAACACAGCAGAAGACCACAGAGAACAACAAACTGAAAAAGTCAGCCTGTAATCTTGGACTTCTTGATGGAGCCACATCTTTGGAAATAATTACTAAAAATGGTTGATTGGACACTTACCTGTGTCTTTAGGTACTCTTAGAGGTTTGTTACTTAACATGACATCTTGTCTAATACGTTTTGCAGCTGTAGGACCTTGGTGGTGTTTTAACCCAATGCTCAATGAGGAACTGAGAAAAGAAGATGAAACAAAGTTCACAGCATAACAGTTTTAAACCATAAGGCTTCATCTGAATTCTCACAACATAACGTTTGTTCAAAATCAGTTTAGTACTACATGAACAAGCAGGAACAATACAGCAAGGCTTGGACTTATTGTGTTCCCCTTCCCCTTCTTTTCTGGTGTTTGAAAGGGTTTGCTTAAGCATTCACTTGCCTGTAGTTTTCTGTGTTGTCTAGATAAATCATCTGTTAAATCTTAAAAAATTACTACAGTTTCCAACAAACAAGCTTCAACTTTGGCCTATTTAGCCAACCATACCTGATGTGAATCATAATTCTGGTTTGAAACAACATGATATGGTACAACTAAGCAAAAGCAGAAAGAGAAGGGGAGTAAAGTATGACCTTTGTATCTGTGGGACTGGTACCTGTGGTTTCGCTCAAGCAAGATCCATGGTTTCTGCCACCAATTAGGGCTCTTCCTTGCCTTTTCCTGATGTGAGGCAGTGAGGGAGGAAAACAATGCCACCACCCTGATTCCCCATGCACACCCTTCTCCATCCTGGCCCATGACGGGCTGCCACCTTGCCACCACCACCTTGACTTTGTGCAGCAATGTCTGCCTCAGCCACACTTGGCTCTCTACAGCCTCTGATTTGTGCTTTTTGATTGAAGAAGGAGATACTCCTTCCTCTGTCAAGAGAAGTACAGGGCCCCCAGCATGAAGCCAGGCAGCTCTCTTGGTGGTGGGCACCAAGGAAGGAAGGCCAGCTGGCTGCTCAGTTGCTGATCCCAAGGTGACCAGATGAAAGGGGAGCAGTGACTGAGTGGCTGGCTGACCAGCCTTCTTTCCCTCATCTCTTCTTCTTCTTGTTTATGCTTTTTGGATAAGAAAGACCTGGAGAGGGGGCATGCATTTCTCTTTGTGGCAGACACCACTCTCTCCCAAGGTGTCCCTCAAAAGGAGCAGTATCCAAGTGGCCAGACTCCTTTCCTTTTGTCCTTACATGTGAGAGTGCAGAGCCCACCACCAAGAGAGGCACATGGCATTGCACAGTCAGGCCCCCTGCACCTTTCTCTGTTGAGAAGCATGAATCAGAGAAAGCTGTGCCCAAAGGAGTGTGGCTGAGGCAGATGCGGCAGACAGGCAGGCAGGTGCTGTGCAAAGCAATGGTAGCAGCTTACCTTCTTCCTCATCCTACAACCAGTGAGGATGGAGACAAGCTCTCCAAACATAAAACAAACATTTGTGCAAATACACATTTTGCAAAAGCTAATTTGTAACCTTATTCTGTGCACATCTCTAAAGGAATAAGCTATACCAACATGCCATCAAATTGAACGAAAGAAATTCCCCAGGGTACCATTAGAAAAGACAAAAATCTGAGAAGTATCCTTTTAATTGCCCTTTAATGAGTTTTAAAACTGCTTAAAGTTAGTTTCCCATAGAATTGTTAATTTAATATTTTTTAAAACTTTCACTTCAAATAGGTCTCAGCTGTATTTTTGCTTTAATTCATTGTAAGCTTCCCTGAGACCTGTACCAGGAGAATGGCAGGATATAAATAAAATAAATGAACAAATAAAAATAAAACAAGAACTTTAAAATACTACCATGCAATATTTCATACCTTAACATTTTCCTTTTCCTCTCTGCAGCAGATGTCATTGCCATATAAGATGGCTTCTCGTGTATGGGGCCTGGTTGTCTATTTAACAGTGAAGGAAGGCCAAGTCTGCAATGAATGAATGAATGAATGAACAACTAAAAGATAGATGTAGTGGCACCACAGTTCTCTTGAAACCAAGATGATACATTCTGAGCAACTCTCTTTATCTTGCCTTCCTGCTTCCCAGTGTCAGGGTGACAGGGATGAGATGGGAAGCAGCCCCCCCGCCCCCGCTTGCTTCCCATATCATCCCCATTGCCCTGGAGCTGGCTCAGCTGAGCCAATCATAGGGCGACAGGAACGAGAAGTGAAGCAGGTGGGCACTCATTGGGTGTGGCGGAGGGGGGAGCATGTGAATGCCAGGCAGGCAAACTTCCATGGTGGACGGACAGGCGTGGATTACAGCCCCTGCCAGACTGAGGGAAGGCCCCTCCAGCCCTGAGGCAAAGCTAGGCTGGGGGGGGGGGAGAAGAAGACGGTAAGGAGGGAGGGGAGGCAGGGGATGAAAAGGAGTATGTGGGAGGGACTTCAATGTTCATGGAATTTCGAATCCGCAAGGTGTCCCAGAACGGATCCCCCGCAAATCCGAGGGATGACTGTATTTGAAAGAACATTATTTTTTAGGATCCATACCTGATAAATTTTTTATTTTATATCAACAGTTTATCTTTTGTTTGTTTAGGTATAACTGTAGTATCTACTTCATACACTCACTCTCTGAACTACTTATCTGTTCAATTTCAATCTACGAAAAAAAATAATTCAGTATAACTAGTAGAACATTCTGTTTTACTAAAGGATTGATTATAATGCAACAGCCCAGACAACTATGGGTAGACAGACAAATGAATATATGTAGTGGGGAAAATTTTCCATGGAAAAAATCCAACATCTGAACATTTCTGGTACAGCATTATTTATAAAATATATATCCACCCTTTTGTATCAGAGTCTCAGGCTCTGCTCACTTCAAGCATAAGTTTAAACATGTGCTTTGACTTTTAAATACACGAACACACACACACAAACACAAACGAAGCTTTTTCTGTAGTGGAGGAGGGAACCCCCCCCCCCCCCCCCCTCCTGTTTTTTTTGGTTCCTTCTCTGAACTTCTGATGATGCTACAATATTTTTGGAGACAGAGGTGCTTTACAGATGGGCCCTATGGGGCGCCGTCATGATGTGCTAGGGTTGCCTCAGGGCATCCTTTACATACGCCCCGCAACCCTACCACGTACCTGCCGTGCCATAATGGCAGCGCCCTGTATACATGGGCACCGTCATTATGACGTCACAACCGCGACGCAGCCAAACGGTGTGGCATGGGCGTGACGTGCTCATGCCGCTGCAGGGCGCTTGTGGTGCCCTTTCAGTGGCGCTGGAAGGAGCTCTGAAACGGAGCTCCTTCCTGGGGAGTGCCTCGTTCCCGCAGCCACAAAACGGCTGCGGGAATGAAGCCAGGGGTCTCTCCCGGCAGCAGCTCCCTGGGGTGTCCTGAGGCATGAAGCCCCAAGGACACCCCTTTCCAGGCTGGGGAGAAGTGGTGTTTTGCCGCTTCCCCGAGGCCTGGAAAAGTGGCGGATTGGGGCATCTGGGGCTGCCGCTGTGATTACTCAGGCCCTGATCCGGCGAGGATTGCGGCGCCTGCAGGCCACCCCAAAGGGGTGGTCTGTATCCAGCCAGAGTCACCATTTTAAGACATTTATGCCATTTTCAAAGTCAGCATACACAAATTTTCATTCAGCCATCCAACAACCAGAATATGTGTGGTTACGATTTTAAACAGTTACAGACACTGAACCTTGTTTTCTGTTTTGTTATCCACTTGTGAAGTCTGAAGATGTATCTTTCAGAGATGCCGAACAGTGTGCAAAACTTTCAACATTATGGAATATCTGCTTCAAACAGTAAGGATTTTTTCTCCACCCCCATCCATTTTTGTTTTTGTTTTATTTATATACAGTACAGTGGTACCCCGGGATACGAAAGCACCGCGTTACGAAATTTCCGGGATACGAAAAAATTCTATAGGAAAAAACTGTTCCGGGTTACGTTTTTTTTTTCGGCTTATGAAAAAATTTTTTGGTGCTTTTCGGCGCTTTTTCGCACGAAATCGCGGCTTCCAGCGCTAGCGCCTATGGCTTTTTCGGGTTGCGAAAGATTTCGGGTTACGAAGGGCGCCGCGGAACGGATTATTTTCGTAACCCGGGGTACCACTGTACCACTATTCCAAAGATCATAGAGGTGAACAGCAAGTAAGCTAATTAGCAAGTAAGCTAATTTGCCCCCAACAGTCTGGGTACTCATTTTAGCGACCTCGGAAGGATGCAAGCCTGAGTCGAGCTTGGGCCCTTTTGCTGGTCTTGAACTCGCAACCTTGTGGTTTTGAGTGAATGGCTGCAGTACAGGCATTTAACCACTGTGCCACCAGGGCTCTGGAGGCTTTCCCAATTATCCTGAGTTACTTTGGGGGAGCATCAGAAGAGAATTCTGGTGAGAGGTAAACACCACTTATTTTCTCTTTGGGGCTATCGCTGAACTGAATAGTTCAGTGGTTCTGCAAAACCTGCCTACCACATAGCTCACACTACAACCAGCAGCTCCAGTAAACATCGTTGGAGTTGAAGTTTCCTATACTTGAAATATTTCCTTTTCCCCTCTCCTCCTTTTTCTTGTATTGTCATGTTTAGGCCCATGAGCTCCAGCTCACAAAGGAGAAAAAAAAAAAAAAAAACTCACTGCAGAGAAGGCAACATGATCTCTTCAACAGGTCTCCACAGTTTATCATGTCAGACTGCATACCCATTGAGTGCCCTCTGCATGTGCTGGACTACAACTTCCAAGACCCCAGCATGCTAGCCAGGGGTGGGTGGGAGTTTTCCTCCAATACATCTGGGGGGGTGCTCAGTTGGGGAAAGCTACTTTATAGTCTTGTTTCATTATGAAGGCTGCATCTGCACTGCAGAAATAATGGAGTTTGACATCACTTTACCTGCCACGGCTCAATACTTTAGAATCCTTGGATCTGTAGTTTGTTGTGGCACCAGACCTCTTGACAGAGAAGACTAAATGTTTCACAGAACTGCAAATCCCAGAATCCATAGCACTGAACCAAGGTAGTTAAAGCAGTACCAAACTACATTATTTCTACAGAGCAGATACAGCTGAAGTTTCCATCACACACCAGATTGTGAACTAAGGCAATGCTAACTGTGTAAAAAGAAATAGAAAAGCAGCAGCATTACTAAAACAGCCCCCCCCCAAAAAAAAAGGGGGGGGGGAGGAAAAGGTAAAAGTAAAAAGAAAGGAAAGAAGATCCCTGCCCCCAACAATACCTTTGTAAAACACTGCTACTGTTACTTGGCTGTGAGTTGTTTCTGGATACGTCTGAAGGGTAATCTGTACTATTGTCATTACTTTCATAAAGAGTAACCGTTGTGTTTAAGTGGCTCTCAGAAGTCTTGTGGTGCGTAATGTCCCTGGGGCTGTCTTGTTTTAATGGTTCTTGCCCTTGTTCAGTACAGCTGTTTGTTTCTTGAAGGCTTGTGATATGCAGTGCTGACTTTACTACAGTTTTTGTATACAAATTCTTGACAGGGTTCCTACAGGCCTCAGGTGTATATACAATGGGATGGAGTGCTTTGCTGATAGAGTCCCCCAGGTGATTAGGGCTCAGCTGACTGGAACGGTTTGGAGTTTGCTCTGTCAGAGGAGATTCCATCAGTTTCCGCCTCGTTCTTTTGTTAGGAGGTACTCCATCTTCTATCTTGTGTTGTACACGTAGCTTGATTTTGTCTGATGAGATGTCTGAGGGTGTACCTAAGAGAGGAAAATCTGCTTCATTAATTGTGCTAAACTTCAGCTATTTAAAATTGAAAACATCTACCAAATTGCAAAGATAGTAATAGAAAAGACTTTATATGTACATTCATATGCAGCTACCTAGAATTCTGGCTCTATTAAGATACATGGTCTTGCAATCATGCCTCCTTGAGGCATGATCCTGAGGACAGGTGACCTTGCCCTCCAACAATAATTATCACCTTTTATGGTTTGTGAAATAATTTTAAACTGACTAAACTACTTACCCTTATGTTTTCCTAATGGAGTGCGGCCCTCCAGATGTTCATGCTTTGCAGTCCCTAAATTCCACCACCCCCCCACACACAAGTACTAGAATGCCTTAGGATAAAGAAAGTGGAAGACTGCTAACTTCTGGATCCCAGGGCTCCAAAACTGACTCAGCCTTCCATCCTTTTGTAGGTTGGTACAATGAGTACCCATCTTGCTGGGGGCAACTGGCAATGTAAACCGCCTGGAGAGTGCTGTGTTCACTGATAAATGGTATAGTGCCGCCTGCATCATACGCAGGTGGCTTTTACACGGATTTCAGCATAAGCTGAAAGTAAGACGGAAGTTTTAATGATGTGCACGCACGCCTGCACCACACATCATACATGAGCCTCATTATTTTCAATGTGGCTCGAGCATACGCGCTATTTGGATTCCCCGCGTAAAGCAAGGGTGCACTGTAAATGCTACTGCTATCTGGAGGGCTGCACCTGCTTTAAAATGATAAACTCCTTAAGTCCAGCCTTATCCACTGTATAAGGAAGCATAGCTGAAGAAACCTTACTGCAGACTTAGTGAAGTTAAAACTTTCTATAGCTCTTGGAGTGTTGTTGATACTGACAAAGGATGCAGTCGGCCCTCCGTATCCATGGATTCTTTATCCACAATTTGAAAATATTAATATATATATGTATATGAACACACACACATAAATTCCAAAAGACAAACCTTGATTTTGCCATTTTATATTAGGGACAACATTTTACTATGCCATTGTATTTAATGGGATTTAAGCATCCACAGATTTTGGTATCCACAAGGGGTTCTGGGACCAAACCCCAACGGATACCAAAGGCCCACTGTAGTTAGCTTCTTCTGGCCTTAGGTGATGACTGAACCAGGAGCTACTCACTACCATAGGGTTTCTTTTGAGGAGAAAGAGGAAGAAGAATCTTTCTAGGGAAGGTGAAATGTACATCTATTCTCTTGGGGAAATGAGATGCATCGTAACACCAACAGGGAGGCAAGAAATAGTCTCCAAGATCTGAATTAAAGGACATGAAGTGGCAGACCCCTAATGAAATCAACAAACTTCACCCAGACCTCATTCCTCCAAATTTTAACCCACAGGCCCCCATATGTCCAGAAAGTGGCAGCTATGAGATAAAAAAAAGGTAAAGAGTAAGGTAAGGAAGTAAGTTTTATTCCACCTCCACCCTCACCCCACCCCCAGTTACAGCCGTGACAGATAACCAAAGTAAACACAAACTAGGGGACCAGGCTTCATTGCTCACCAGGGACACTCATGGAGAGATATTCAGGCAGAAGGGTTAGCAGACAGGGGGTAATGGGGCCAAACCATATGAAGTAATATCTAAGACAAAGGCCCATCACAAAAGTGAGATATAACTCTAATTTACACATTGACTACCATGGAGTTCTTGCATTTTGGAACAGGTTCAAGGGCACTACAGTATTTCTAGTTGGCCTACTGCTTGAGGGCCACATATCTGAATAGGGGTGTAGATCAAGGGTAAATAGTACAACACAGAATGTTGTCATTAGTATAACTAATATAAATTAAAATAAATCTGATAAAAATAAACATTTAAATTCAGTCACCCCTCCATAATTGCGGATTTGACTTTTGCAGTTTTGATTACTATGTTCTCTCTAGGAATTCCTAGGTCCTCCGCACAACTCTGCCAGAAGCTGACCATAGAGTTGTGCTGGAGAACCTAGAACTTCCCAGAGAAAACACTCCTATAGGTATTTGTAGGTCCTCCAGCATGATTCTATGATTAACATCTAGCAAATGTTGAGCAGAGTTGCACTGGAGGACGTGGAGATTCCTAGAGAGGTATTCTCTCAGGTAAAAAGAAGTTTTTTTTATTTGTGGTTTTCCCACATTCACAGGGGTCCTTCATTCCTAACCCCAGCAAATGTGGAAAGGACCACTGTACTGTATATTAATTTGATTATAAATGCATTTTCAGCATTAGGGGAGGAAATCCAACCACAATCACTAAGAATTAAAATTTTAATAAATCTTTTTTTCCATCTCTTCCACTAACAGGATTGAGATCTGTTTCTGTAGATATTTAATTTCAGTGATCGCTTCCTTATTCTTTGTATCCCCTTTCAAGATTTTCTCCCATTTCCCTAACTCTTCCGACAGTTTATTCAACTTTTCTTTCTTACTCCTTGCCAATTCACAGGACTTTTGAATTAAACAACCCCTGATCACCGCTTTGGATGCATCCCATACTATATGCATCGGGGAACCCTTATTGGAATTTTCCTTAAAATAATTTACGATTTGACTACTAACATCAGATCTAATTTTATCATCTCTCAGGATATTTAAATTTAATAATAATAATAATAATAATATGTTTTATTTATATACCGCTATTCCAAAGATCATAGCGGTGAACAGCAAGTAAGCTAATTAGCAAGTAAGCTAATTTGCCCCCAACAGTCTGGGTACTCATTTTAGCAACCTCGGAAGGATGTAAGCCTGAGTCGAGCTTGGGCCCTTTTGCTGGTCTTGAACTCGCAACCTTGTGGTCTTGAGTGAATGGCTGCAGTACAGGCATTTAACCACTGCGCCACCAATAATGCTCTCTAGAACCAAATTCTAATTCCAAAATCACCGGGTTATGGTCGGACCACACCTTGGGACAAATTTTGACCTTATTGATTTTTGTTTCCAAATGTTCAGAAATCCAAAACATATCGAGTCTCGACCAAGATTTATGCCTATTCGAGTAAACTGTTAATTAATAAACTGTTATTTGAAAAGATCAATTTATTCTCAGTATATTAAATATTGCATTAATTACAATTCAATAAATAATGTTAATATTAACATTAATTAATTTTATTTATGTTAGGAGGAATTAGAGTGAGATTTTATTTCATTATGGAATAATATTTAATTTGAAATCAACTTGGGAAACCATGAATTTTAGATTCACTGAATAGTACATACAGTGGCAGTGCCAGCACAAGCACCAAATGAAAGGCTTCCTGTTCCAAATTATGGGGAAATGCTTTGCAAGGTTCACAAAAGCAAGACAAAGCAATTGACTGCACTTGTCAAATGCACTGCACAGTTTGCATTTAGACTGGCAATTGACAAGATAATTGACTATGCTATTCAGTTGCACTGTATTCTTGCATTTAACAGTCTGTTGCCAACTTTTAGCAGCACATTTTTTAAAATTTAAATTTTCCCAGTGTGACAGGGCAGAGTAGCATAAAATAAAATAGATATAGGAGTGTCTCGTAGCCCATGGCCCACACTGCCTGCTCTTGTTTAAGAATGATATCAGTCTAATACTCTCAGTGAACACTGATGGAAAAAGTCAGAAGGATCCCACCACTCCAAGCTCTTTTTTAAGCAGTCTGTTCTCTGGGAAATGCTTTAACCCTCAAAGGAATCAATGAAAAATATTAATTCCTACACTTGTTTTAAACTGCTGTGGCTCTACAGGTCCCTAAATTCCACTTGGGTTTAGCATGCAGTGTGGGGAAGAGAAAAAAGGTATGTGTACGGGAAGGTATAGGAGAGACTGTATACCGAGACAGACAGAACCAGTGGAGGGCATAAAGACATCAGCCTTTTTGCCCAGGGATTACTCCTAATCCCCAATGAAAGGCAAGTATCTCCTCCCTGGGGACATTTCTTTTTAAATGCTAGTAGATGCTGAAGTAAACCACCCATGACCATGGAATTACATGTACTTTAAACATGCAAGATCTGAGTAAAAGAGAAAGCACCAAACTCTGTTTCACAGACCCCATCAGAAGAGTTATCTCCCTACCCTGGGAGCCCTGGTGGTGCAGTGGTTAAATGCCAGTACTGCAGCCACAAAGTTGTGAGTTTGATCCAAGGTTGACTCAGCCTTCCATCCTTTCGTAGGTCAGTAAAATGAGTACCCAGCATGATGGGGGCAATCAGTATATAAATTGTAAGCTGCCTAGAATTTTGAGTTCACTATGAAGTGGTACAGAAGTATAAATGCTATTGCTACCCAGTAGAGCTCAGCAGTACCAATGTGCTTTGATGCCAGTGGGCAGTGAATCCATTCTAGGTTCCAGTATAGCAAGTAGCAATAGCATTAGCAAGTACATTTCCATACTGCTTATCAGTGCACTTAAACACTTCCTAAGCGGTTTACAATGTGTAAGGTAATTGCCCCCAACAAGCTGGATATTCATTTTAATGACCTACGGAAGGATGCCAGACTGAGTTGACCCTGAGCCCATGGCTGGTATTGAACTCACAACCTTGTGGTTTATGTGTGAGTGGTTGCAGTACAGACATTTAACCACTGCGCCACCAGGGCTCTTAAAAGTATGAATTCAAAGAAGCTATCCATGCTGAACCTTACCCCCAAAGTAGGTTCAGCCACTAGGATAGCTCTTCCAAGGGTTATCTTTCAAGACTATCCACAATTCTGAATCGATTCACCAGGCTCCACTGCCTGTTGCAATGCACACAGAGAATTATCAAAGCTGATGTCATACACTGGTCATCTTGTTGCTCTCTCATCAGGTTCAAAACTCTATTTAGTCATGACTCTCACTTATTATCTAATACGATGGTTAACATTTTACAGACTGAGTGCCCAAACTGCAACCCAGACCCCACTTATTTATTGCAAAGTGCCACGTCCCTCTGGCTTTCTAGTAAGAAACTCTGGCAAACTCTGTGCTAGGGCGACAGCATGGGTGCCCACAGAGAGGGCTCTGAGTGCCACTTCTGGCACGCATGCCATAGGTTCGCCATCACTGATCTAATACATTTATATTCCACCTTCCTATCCTACTTTCCCCTGAACAAGTGGTAGATGAAGCGAAGGGCTCTCTGTACCCATCCATCACTTTATAAAATGGAAATGGAACATATATGCCACCATGACATTTTCTAAAAAGAGATAAGTATAGAGATATTAACTCTAACAGCAATACATCAATATCAAGCACAAAAACTGGTTGTCAACAATATTTTTCAGTCTCTGGAACACTTCCCTATTGAAGGCTTCCATGGCCAGCATCCATAGTTTTCTGTGGATTTTTCAGGCCATGTGGATGTGTTCTGGAAGTTTATTCCTGATGTTTCGCCAGTATATGTGGCTGGCATCTTCAGAGGATGCTGGCATGACAGTGAGTGGCGTATATATATACTGTGTGACCCTTAGTTGAGAGTAAGTGATTTAAGTGTTAATCTGTAAGATCTTCTCTAAGGCTCCAAATCCACACATCAGAACCATGTTGTGGGCTTTTTTGGTGCTGTTTCCAGGGCTTGCTTTTCAAAGTGTTCTATGTAAAAGTTTGCTATCACAGGGCTCAGGGGCTTCCCATGGCTACCGTGTTTCTGAACCATCTGAACAACATCCACCGAAACATCCAATTCATGATGAAAACAGAAAAGGAAGGAACATTACCATTCTTGGATGTCCTGGTCATCCAACGTTTAAGCCACACAGTACACAGAAAACCTACATACACTGACAGTTACCTACACAAGAACTCCAACCATCACCCAGGACAAAAAAAGAAGCACAGTAAAAACACTGGTAGACAGCACAAAAAGTTCTGTGAACCCCACTTCCTGGAAGATGAGTCGAAGCACCTAGACTGGGCTCTACAGGCTAATGGTTACTCCAGTTCAAATATCAGAAGGGCTGCCAGACCCAGAAAAACCCAGAGGACTGAAGACAAACAACCACCCAAAGGGAAGGTATTTTTACCATACAAAGGAGTCACAGACAGAATAGAGAAACTGGTGAGGAAACACAGCATCCAAATGATCTACAGACAAACCAAGAAAATCCAGCAAATGCTGCACTCAGTGAAGGACAAGAGAGACCCTCTCACAGCTGCAGGAGTTTACTGCATACTGTGCAGCTGCGGACAAGTCTACATAGGGACCACCAAACACAGAGTTCAAACACGAATCAAGGTACACGAGGGACACTGCAGAGCGGGTCAACCAGAAAAATCAGCAATAGCAGAACATGTTATAAAACATCCGAGATATAAAATGCTATTTGAAAACACCGAAATTCTGGACCATGCCAACAACTATCAGGTCATAATGCACAGGGAAGCTATTGAAATCCACAAACATCTGGACAACTTCAACTGGAAAGAAGAAACCCTTAAAAGTAAACAAAGTTTGGCTACCAGTCTCAAAAAACACCAAAATCAAGACCCAGGAAGTGGAAATGAAAACCACCCAGGGTCAAGGGGAGGGGGGGGGGTTCAGCAGACAATGGATCATTAATTAAATGGACACCCCAAGGCCTTGCCCATTCAACAACAGAACAATACAGAGATTAACATGCAAATCACCTCCTCTCAACCAACAGTATAATAATAATAATAATAATAATAATAATTTTTATTTATAGACCGCTATTCCGCAATGATCATAGCGGTGTACAGTAAAAATTGCAATACAAAATTAGCCCCTACCCACCCCCTCACTCCCTCCAGGCTGGATGATGACAGTTGGCCGTGGAGGGAGGGCTCTGCCTCTTCAGGGCGGTCCCGATGGTGTTGGACCTGCCCCCTCACTCCCTCCAGGCTGAATGATGACAGCTGGCCGTGGAGGGAGGGCTCTGGCACTATACATATATATACCCTGCTCTCTTCCATTCCAGCATTCTCTGAAGATGCCAGCCACAGCTGCTGATGAAACATCAGGAATAAACTTCCAGAACACAGCCTGAAAAACTGACCCCAAAATTCCTATTGTTTGTAGAGTGTGTCAGAAGTTGCCTTCTCCAAGGATTGCATGTTGTTACTGGTACACAACATAGTAGCTCAGGTGTCTGATAATTTTACAATATGGTTTGAGGCAAATAAATTGCAACAGCAGAGAGAAAGAAGGAAATTGGGTACTGTACTAAAATAATAATTTGTCAATGTATAGCTCTGCTGTTGGTAACAGTATCAGTTCATACACCATAATTAAAACCAGCTGAGCAGATAGACAAAGGAGCCATTGTAATAACTGCTGATCTACATAGTGAAAGGGTCAAGGACAGCAAGGGACAGGATAGAGGAAGGGATTGTGTGCCTCACCCCAATTTGTTAAGACTGCAGCCCTAGCCATCCTAGCCAATAGGAAGTAATGATGGGAGATGGAGTCATATTTCCTACCCAGGGACAGAACAAGTAAAAGAATGGGAAAAGGAGACAAAGGTTACCATGGAAAGTAGATATGGCTTATTCCAGTATCTTTCTAGTCTTCTTCCATCTTATAAGAAATCATTAAGTTATTCCCCTCTCTTATCATTTAGACCTCTTGTGTAGGTAGGGGCCTGGATTCAAGGGACACTGGCAGCAGCCAGGATCTAAAGGCTGAAGCAAAGGAAAACAATGCCAAAGAACTTGTTGAACCGCTCTCTCTTTTATGACATAAGAACTTTTTCTTATTCTTTCCATGTTACTTCTGCCTCAGGTACCAAATTTTATGTTAAAGAAGTAATGCCCAGGCATACATCCACTTGCTTAAGTGAGTTGTATCTGTATATCATAGAAATATTGAAAGACTCATATATCCAAGGCTCATTGACCATAAATGGCTCTTATGTGAAGGGCTTATTCTCCCTTACGAACCAGCATCTGCTTTCAGGAGAGGCCCTTTTCTCTGCCCCACCATCCTCATAGGTACATTTGGTAGGAACAAAGGAGAGGGCCTGCCTAGTGACTATCCCAGGCTCTGGAATTCCCTTCCCACAGAAGCTAGACGGACACCATTCCTACTTTCTACAAACCAGTACAGATATTTCCAGCAGGCATTTGAGGAGTGACCATATAGGGCTATTTTACACAATGCACTGGACATTGCTAATTGGTGTGCTTGTGTGTGTATGTTTGTTTAATGATGAATGTTTTAATCTGATTTTTTAAAATAGTTTTCATCTCATTTTAGATCTTGTCTTGTAAATTTTTAATCGTGTCTTTTATAAATACCCCTTTGAGTCCCTAATTGGGAAAAGGGCAAGAAATACTACTACTACTGACGACGATGATGACGCAGTCGGCCCTCCTTATCTATGGATTCTACATTCATGGAATCAACCATCCATGGGTTGAAAATATCTCCCACCCCTAAAAATAGTGCCAAAACACAAACCTAGATTTTGCTTTTTTTATACAGTGGATCCTTGTTATACGCTGGGGTTTGGTTCCAAGATCCCCCGTATATAACAAAATCCGTGTATGCTCAAGTCCCATTAAGTATAATGACATAGCAAAATGGTGTCCCTAATAAAAAATGGAACATCATACTTTTTTGGAACATTTTCAAACCGTGTATGCTTAAATCCGTGTATAAAAAATCCGTGTATAAGAAGGGCCGACTGTATAAGGGACAGCATTTCACTATGACATTGTATAGAATAGGACCTGAATATCTACAGATTTTGGTGTCCACAGGATATCCTAGAACCAAACCACAGCAAATACCAAGAGTGCACTATAGTAGTAGTAACAACAACACAAGACTGTGCACCTCCCCACTCATTCATGATTCCTATTGGTGTTAATTCCATTATTTGCTGATTTATACATTATAGCTTCCAAAAATAAATATTGTACCTCTAGAGACCAAATGCTCTGTCCTCAAAACACTGACATTCCAAAACCCAATGCCATCAGCCATTTCAACTTTGTAGTCATTGTTTTGAAATGTCCACAATATGTTTTGTCTTGGGAATCCAAACTTCCTAAACAGCAATAGCAATAGCAAGCACATTTCTATACTGCTTATCAGTGCACTTAAGCACTCCCTAAGCAGTTTACAAAGTGTAAGCTAATTGCCCCTAACAATCTGGGTACTCATTTTAGCAACCTCGGAAGAATGCAAGCCTGAGTCGAGCTTAAGCCCTTTTGCTGGTGTTGAACTCGCAACCTTATGGTTTGTGAGTGAGTGGCTGCAGTACAGGCATTTAATCCCTGCGCCACCAGGGTTACATCTTAAAATATTAATTTATGAGGTGTTACTGTGAAAGTTTCTGTTTCGGGGAAACGCAGCGGTTGGCAGATGATAGATTTGCCTTCATACATTATAGCAGTGAGGTTCCACTTATGGACGGAAAAACAGGTTTGTTTACTGTAAGGCACTGGGGTTTTGCAAAATGTCCTAAGAGCAACTGGGAAGGAAGTCAGAGAGAAATATTTTGGTGAGGGTGCCAAGTTTTAGAAGCTTCTCCCAGTCCAAGTACTGAAACCACTTTTAAATTAACCGTAAATGTAAGCATTTAAACTATAAACCAAATAGGTAGAGAACACAAAAAGTATTGCTAGCATTAATAATTTGTTGAACTTCCTCACAGTGAGCCATATTTTATATTGTACTACAAGTACAATAATAAAAAGCAGATTGCAGGGATTCTATGTAGCAGAAATATAAGTCAGTAGGTAAGCAAAGTTCAGAAATTACTGATGTTATTAAAACTAAACCCAAAGCAAAACATACAATAAAATGATTGTTTGTTTGAAAAATGAAAGAACATCCTGGTTTATCCTGGTCTTAACAATTGCCTACATACTGGATTTAGAGAAATCTGCCCTCTTATTGTTTGCTGGAATTTTTTCATGGGTAACTGACTTCAGTACAAAAAAGGGAGATGGCTTAATAGCACCTGGATGTAGGCTTTATTTCAGAAGGAACTGGCAAAACCATATCTGGGGTATTCGTGCCTAAGAAAACCCTGTTCATGACATGTCCATAAATCAACAGGTGACTGAACGTTATATATACATGTTTTATAATTGATTCTCACTGCAGTCATATACATGTTTACTGTTCAATAAATGTTAATGCACTCATTGGTATCTACATCCTAGTAAGCATACTTGGCATTCAAGTCTCAGCTTTCATTTCTCAAAATCAAGAAAGCTGATTAATATAAATAAGGGAGAAACCATGTATCCAAAGAACATAATGTCACTGTGTTATATTGACGGCATGGAACATTTCAAAATCAACATAATCCCTTTTATGCAGCTGACTGGAAAATGTTGAATTAACTTTAAAAACTGTGGTGAGAACCATTCAAACCACTAGATACTATTAGACTCAGTAGCCCTACTCAATGCTGAAGAATGTTGAGACAGACAATCTGATAACATTTGGAGAGCCACATGATACCCATTCCTGCTTTAGAAAAAAATCTCTTCCAGAAATTAACTAGGAAAAAAATCTTGTATAATATTGATTATGAGAACCAGCGTGTATAATGGTTTAGGTACTGGAGTAGGACTCTGGGAGACCAGGATTGAAAATCCTACTCAGCCATGGGAACCCATTGGGTGGTTTTGGACTTGTTATACTCTCTCAGCCTCAAAGAAAAGCAATGGCAAACCTCTTCTGAATAAATCTTGCCAAGATGACCCTGTGATAGGCTTATTTCAGGGTTACAATTAGTTAGAAACAACTAAAAGGCAGCGACAATATATTTAATCAACATTTCATGCTAGGTGGATGACAACCAATTACTCAGGCAAGGTTCCACACTGTGTCATGTTCAGAAGGCTCTTAACTTTTGCACTGGCCTCTGTGCATGCAAGTATATGACTGGTTACATGTGTTTGTATTCTTTTCTGTGTCTTTGCCAGAGAAAAAGAGGGAAGTCTGAAAGTTTTCAACTCACTCAGGCTTACACCTGTACTGCTAATCTATAACCTAGCATTGCATCTAATGCAGCCAGTAACTGCATGACTGAAGAAGGGTTTCGGGGGTTCAACAGCTCAAACTCAAAGCTGCAATGCTAAGCCATCCTTCTGACACTATCAACAATATTGTTTTCATTGCATTACCAACAATATTCTTATAACATGCAGCTGGATATTTGAACAAGTAGCAACCCCACAGTATTTAATTAGATCATGAAGGTTGGCTGAAAACCTGAAATGCAAAGTCAGACAAGAAACAAAAATGTTTGCTTTCTGCATATCTTTTTCACGTTGCACCACAACATGCAACCTACCAGAAAGAACCAACATCTTTCCATTTAGTCCCATGCTGATTAATTAGGCATTAAATATTCAAAAAAAAGTTTTACCATCTGTTTTTAATTTCTACTAAGTGTGCTATGGGCGGGGGGAGGGAGAGCAAACAATACTGTTCATTTCAAGGCTACATTTCTTTACATATTTACCTGGAAGTAAGCTTCATTGCCTACAGTGTTAATTAACATCTGAGTAAACATGCACATCCTGCGCATCCTAATATGTATTTTTAGCAAGCTTTTCTTATGACATACAAAATGGAGTTCAGCACAAAAGTATTCAAACAAATGAATCCTATCTGTTTCAATTAAGAACCTTTGGACAGCTTGGTGATGCTATGAAATCTCCACCAATAAGGAACTAATTTATCAAGTAGTGAGTATACAAATGCAAGAGGTAGCATGATATCAACTAATGTGAAAAGTGTGAAAGTAGTGTTTAGCAAACATGAGTCACAGCCTGCAAATGTAGGATTTATGTCAAAAAGACATTGATGAATGGGAGTAGTTCTAATTTGGTTTGGGACAAATATAATGGGTTGGGATTTTTCTTTTTCCAGAACCCATGCTAATACATGCATGAGGGGATATTTCTGGAATCTGTGTTAAATTAAGTCTGCTAGGTTGTTCAGCTAAAGTGAAATCAAATATTAATATATTCATTTCAATAAACATTTCTGGGCTTCCAGTGATTGATCCAATTACTCCAGTAATCATAAATTTTGATTCTTTTAACAGCTGTCTGACTCACGGAATTCTGAGAGGCAAATGTTGCCTAGTGAATGAATTTTGGCTATTTAATATTCATGTGACCCAAAGGCGTTATTATACTGGGCAACTTAATGACATTCTTAAGGCAATAAATGCAATGTGAAGAAGCTACAAAACTGCTTGCAGCCTGAAGAATGGCAACATGGGCATTGGTGCCATTCAGTTACTCAAGAATAACAAAGCAGAGCAATTCATCAGTATAATAATAATTTAATAATTTGTTTTATTTATATACCGCTATTCCGCAAAGATCATAGCGGTGAACAGCAAGTAAGCTAATTAGCAAGCAAGCTAATTTGCCCCCAACAGTCTGGGTATTCATTTTAGCGACCTCGGAAGGATGCAAGCCTGAGTCGAGCTTGGGCCCTTTTGCTGGTCTTGAACTCGCAACCTTGTGATTTTGAGTGAATGGCTGCAGTACAGGCATTTAACCACTGCGCCACCAGGGCTCCTTATTACTGATGAAGTATGTGATGAAACTTACAGGTAAGAGAATGAGAAACTGATAATCCTGTGTTTGAAGTCAATAATTTGACTGTCACAAGAATTCCTAGCAATTAGCTCTCCTCAGTAATAAATTGGCTTTGATTCTGGTCACTAGAGGAAGTAATGGATACTTTCCTCTGTCTTTAAAAATGGATTTCTCTTCTACTAATGCACAGCAAAGTAACAAAATGGGATACCTGAAACTATGCCAAGAACCTTCTCCTTCACAGAAATACCAGCAAGTGCTTGGCTGCAAGTGGAGTTGTTGCACACATCTCACACATAGAGGGAGCATGGATCACACCATCAATCAAAACCCTATACATGAGCCTGGCATGTCACTCTTAAGTTGGAACTTGTGTTTTACTTGACTTGTATAATAATTTATGCTGCACTCAATGGCATGAGTTAAATACCACAGCTGTGTATGATTTTGCAATCTGTTATAAACTCACACTCATTTAGCCAAAAGTTAGCTCTCTCTCCATCTTTTCCCCTCTTTGTCTTTTCGGAAAAGTCATTTATATGAAACCAAAGTTGTTTTAAAAGCAAAGCAAATGTTATTCCACAGACAGGTTTCAACTCTTATTCACATCCAAGAGCTACTGAAAATTTTTTAACAAAGCTTTGAAGTCTCCAATGAGGTAAGATAGGGAGTGCGGGTGGATTCAATCAAGCACACCCACCACGGATAGCCCACTCCATCCCCACTCCCTTGGGCAGGAAAAGTCTCTTAAAACCCTTAAACGTTTGGGGAAGCAAGCTACCACATTTGAGCAAGTTAGAAATCAAACTGTTGTTGAGTTCCATGTGACTGTCACTTAACCTGCTGAAGCTATCACAGAAAGCTACTTCAATGGCATGGCAATTTGCATGTGTACTTCAATTGGATGATATTCCAATTGAATTGCTACAATCCATATAGATAGAATCAACTCTAGTTCTAACTAAAATCTGCCAACAAATATGAAAAATGAGACAATGGCTAAAAGATTGGAAATGATCAATATACATTCCCATTCACAAAAAAGGTGACACAAAAGATTGCAATAACTACAAGACCAGTGCATTGATTTCTCATGCAAGTAAAGTTACATTGAAAATTATCAGCAGAGACTCCTATCACCTATGGAGCAAGGAATCCCAGAGGTGTAAGCAGGGTTCAGGAAAGGAAAAGGCACTAGGGATCAGATTGCAGGCATACAATGGATAATGGATTGCTCCAGAGAATTTGGTTTGGCAATGGAATTAATTGCTTGGAAAGGTGGTGTGGTCTCCTTCTTTGGATGTCTTCAAAAAGAAGCTGGACAGCTACCTGCTGGGAATGCTTTAGCTGCAGATCCTACATTAAGCAGGTGGCAGGACCTGATGCCCATAGGACTGCTTTCAACTCTATGAACTTTATCGCACCGGGTTCTCGGCCCGGCCCGGCCGGAAACGGAACGAGTGGGGGACGGATTTGACCGCACACACCCGTCCCTCATTCGTTCTGTTCCCCCTCTCTTCCTTTCTCATTCTGTTCCAGAGGGAACGCTTTTTGAGAACTGTTTAGAACAGTTCTCAAAAATTTCCCCCTCTGGAACAGATTAAGAACGGAAGAGAAGGGGAATGGAACGAATGAGGGATGGGTGCGTGCGGTAAAATCCGTCCCCCACTCGTCCCTGCTCCTTCCATTCCATCCTCAGAACGGAACGGAAGGATGCAGAGCGATAATCTTCTATGTTTTTATCGTTCTGCTCACTCCCATTTAGAGTCTTGGAAACCAATATCCTAGCATCTCCTCCTTGATAACCCCTGTACCAGTGGTTTCTTAGTCAATTCATGATAGCTGTTCAATTGCCCCACCACATGTTTTGGCATTGCTCTTCTTTGCCATCTTGAAGTTTATTTATTTATTATTTATTTATTTGGAGTATTTATACACTGCTCTTCAGCAACAAAGGCTCTCAGAGCGGCTTACTTTTTTTTTTAATTAGAGAGTTCCCTGTCCTCAGAGTTACAATCTAAAATGACATGACACAAAAGGAGAAGGGAATGGTGGTGGGGATGTTTTCTCCCTTTAAGATCACCTGGTGCCTTTGTTCTGTCTCCTGCTCTCATCCTTATCTTCCTTGACAAGACTATTATAGGACCACTTTGTCTGTACCTTCCAGTACTACCTAAGTCTCTAGTCTTACTCACAGTCAGTTCATCAGGCCCTGCCCAGTCTCTCCTGAAGCTAGAATAATAAACTGCCCCAGTCAAGCCTCTGCAGTGTCTGTGCACCATTTAGCAGGTTTCTGGAAATTTTAATCTTACAATTTTATTAGAATTTCCAATAAAGCAGTACAAAAAATCTTAACTGTACAAAAGAAACTGGGCAAAATCACTACACACATTTGGATGCAACAGAATTTTAAAACCAAACATCCCAGAAACTGATTTTTGTAAAAGCCCTTTTTGTAAAATATTCCCAATTGGTGAATATTTACCTGCTGCTTAAGGTTATGTTTTACAAAAGCATTTCCAAACTATATCAGACAAGGTCCTGACCAAACATTTCCCCTGTTCCCTAAGCCATACCTTCCATCCAGAAAACAGACTGACAAATTGAGACCATAATTTAATCTGGACAGGATATACAAAGACAGCAGCCACAAGAGGCTCTTTCATACAACACATTCATACCACCAGGATTCTTTTTTAACTCTTATGGCAACAAGTCTATGAAATCCTAGGATTTGCAGTATATGGAAGGGTATTTAGAATTCTCAACCTATGAGCTCTAAAGCCTCGCAAAACTGCAAACCTCAGGATCCCACCGGATACAGTCATGGTTGTTAATGGGGAATCCTAGTGTTAGAGTTGTAAAGTGAAAGAACCCAAGATCTATAGTGACTGGCGTTTCTTTCATCACTATTGAATGAGTCACCAAAATTTACCTAACTCGGGTAATATTAAAAGAGGAATGCCTTACAAAGTGTAAGTATATGAAGTGTACTGTAAATATAAGTGACATACACTTAAATCTTTCTTATTTTCTGGACAAGAAAATTATTTGCATATATTTATACCTTAGTAGGTCTCTGCACACTCTCTCACATCACACATGTACACTCAGATTGACTAGAGATCTGCTGCCATACCACTGGAAGATTTAATTCTTTTCTTAACAACATCTTGCCTGTAATTACAGGTTGGAGCTAATGTAGCTTCACATTCTACAGCAGTTAAGTTGCAGACATTCTTGGTACCCAGCCTAACTAGCTCCCTCCTGCTGAGATTCATTACAGTTAAGCTTACATTTCATTACATTGGTGATTTGTTCATTAAGAATTGTTCTTTCTCCCGCTTCCACCTAAATCATTTTATGCTGGGGGCTCTTAACCTGAGACCCAGATGGCTTCAAGGGGTGCAAAAACTAAGAGAAACAGTTATTTTTGTCCTTCAGTTTCGTTGCTGTTACTTTGAAAATGGCGCTAAGGTATTTCCCCCGCCTCAGGATGAGGCCCATAGCCTTCATCAGATTCTCAAAGTGGTCTATGAGCCAGAAAAGGTTAAGGAAGTCTGGTTTATGCCATTGCCATGAATATCAATGATGCAAATGTCTACCCTGTTTTGTTTTGAAAAAACCATACACATTACTCATGATTTAAATGCTCTATATTTTTATTCATTTTTCCAACCAAAATATCTAGTCTATTTTACAGTTGCCCTTCTTTATTAGCATTCAAAACAAAATGCAAGTGGTGCTTTTGACATTTGTTTTTGCTTTATTATCAAAATTGATATGGGGCTGAAATCCAGAGATACCTCACTGCAAATGGAAAAGCTCCTTCCACTGATGGAGCAACCTGGGCTCTGCAGTGGAGGATGGGCTAAAGTGACACTACTTCCCATTGCAACCTCCACAACTTCCTTACTCATGGTTCTGGAGTATTTTCACAGAATTATAAGTTGGAAAGGACCTCAAGGGCCATCACCTCTACGAGGTAGACAAAAACAAAGAAGGAACCAATGATAAAAACAGCACTTCTGTGTGGGGCCACACGGTTCGTGCAGTCATGTTCCATGCTACACTGAAACTAGCTTCTTAGCAGTTTGTAATCCACCCTTATACTCTAAATGAAATAAGACAACTAATTAAAAAAATCAATTCAGTAAATACCAGACTGAGTAAAAATACACCTTTGTGGACCTGAACAACTCCTCCATTCAATGTATGTTCTGTTACATACATTGCCTGCTCTACCACCTCCCCCCCCCCCCCCCCCCCCCCTCTTTTTTTTTTTTATTTCAATACTTGCCCCCCCCCCCCCCCCCCCCCCCCCCCCCGTGCCTTTTGCTTTGTAATTAAAGGAACAGTTAAATTGTATGGCAGGAACCCTGGCCCTGAAACTACAAAACTGAAAGATTTTTCCAAATCACAACATTTTGTGGAGAATTCAGGGAAAGATATTTTTACTTAGGAACTGACTCAAATTTTTTATTTTAAACAGTGGGGCGGGAGGCCTTTGGGGATCTCCTGCAGGCTTGGGGTAGTATGTAAAATGGGCGCCCAGAGAGATTTCCACATCCTTGGCTTACATTTTGTGGAGGCAGTGTGTGTACATAGTTGAAGCAGGACTGAAGGAGGAATGGTAGCAGAAGACGATTTTAGCTATCAGGCCTTCTATTGTCTTTGCTGCCACCATACATATTATCCCTCTTCTAAGAATACACAGAGCCTTCAAAATGGTTCTGAATTCTAATATAGCAGATTTGATTACCCCCCCCCCATAATATCATGCAAAAAGGATTTAGTCTAAACCTTGCACCACTTTTTTTTTTTGGGGGGGGATTTCCCTTTAGAGCAATAAGAAAGATGGGGCAGAGAGAAGAACCTTCTTTTTTCCTGGAATGATCAGTTCATGGAAGTAACCCACAAGTATGAGATTGGTCTAATATGAACTGCTATTTGTGCTTTCTGCAACCCTTCCCCTGGGAGGTTGGTATCATATTATACTGTGGAACAGGCTGAAGTAACAAAAGTCTTCCACATGATTTCTGCCTGCCCCCACGCTCAGTGTAAAAAGTACAGGTTGAGTCTCCCTTCTTGGGAATTCTAAAATATTCCAAAAACCAAAACTTTTTTCATGGGTGGCTGAGATAGTGACACTTTTGCTTTCTGATGGGTCAATATACAAAACAAAAAAATGTTTCATGCACAAAATTATTAAAAATATTTTATAAAATTACCTTCAGGATCTAGGTATAAGGTGTAGATAAAACATAAATGAATTTAGTGTTAGATTTAGTGTTAGATCCTCAAGATATCTCATTATGTAAGCATATGCAAATACAGGTATGACAAAATCCAAAAAAATCCGAAACCAAAAACATCTCTGGTCCCAAGCATTTTGGATAAGAGAGACTCAACCCGTACTACCAATGTAATTTTCTTCTGTGTCCTAGATGCTGTTTTCCAAGCTTTCTCAAATTTCAAGAGAAATCTGTGTAACTTTGTGCTGATGAGAGTCCTTTCCTCGTTTTAGGGATATTCTTTGTTGAGTGGATTTGTTGAGGATCTGCTTTTGAAACTTACCTAGAAAGAGTAAGCTGTCAGGAAAAGGAACACTGGGGATGGGTGGCAAGTAGGCCAATCAGATGTTTCTGTCAGGCTACACAGCATGTTGGAACTACACACAGGAGTTTAGGAAATGCTTATATCGGAGTGGGTGGGCATGCTGTGGGATCAGTCTTTTGCTCAGAAGTGGCTGGAAGTCTACTTCTCTTTTTTTGAAAAGACCCTTTGGAGAAGAAAATGCATGAACACCTTGCTTTAAAGGGCAATTCACACGTTTGGAAGCTTCCAGAAACAATTCTAGCATTTCAGTAAATATTTTTCAGGGTGGGTAGGAGGCTACATGTCACACGTGACAAGTTGAATTACCCAACATTTATTTTATAAATGCCACATCCTATTATTACCTTTAATGTGCATTGCATGGTAATGAAGAGATGTAAACAACACTAAATATTATGAACTTGCCATGAAGTAAGTCATTATTCACCAAGATATTAACATTAGATGGCTTTATTGATACTAGATAATATAGCTAGCATTTATGGACATAATTATAGTTCTTATGAAGAGGAAGACACTAGCAAAACCCCCCCAAAACTTCCAAATTACTTACTCTTAAGAATCAATCTGCACATGTGAACAAAGCAGTATACTACATATGCTAGCAAGCTGAGCTAATGCACACACATTCTTCCTGTTTGATTCCCAAGATACATGTTATTTTATTAAAAGAATATTGTAGAAATACTTTATACTGAACATAAATGAAACATTATAATTGGGTTATCCAAATATGGAGAATGTTGTAAGGTATCTGAAACATTTTAACAGACATATTTATAAATTATTGTGCACATATGTGTTTGTATATTTTTATTTAAATGTAAATATTATATTGTGTACATACACTTTATTTAGTGTCTGTAAATTCATCAATAAATTGAGTTTAGTGCCCACAGTCTAGTGCCAAGAAAATGGGAAAAATTTGGAAACAGCATTGCTGCTGTGTTGACAAGTAAAGCCCATGCAATTATGCTATAAGTGAAATATGGATTGTAAAATAAGAAATAATGACCACTGTGTAACAGGTGGCCAGTGTTTTTCTGCCTCTGTGCACAAAACCCCATTTCCTGTCCAACATCTTGAAGAGATTATGAACTAAAGCAAATGACTAAAAATAAAAATCAATGAACCAAAAAGGTGTGATGGGATCAATAGAAAGCACTGTTGGAAAATTTGCTTATTTTAGATTTAGATTTTAGATGGACCAGCTCTTTCTAATAGCCACCAAGCTCCTGCCCTGACAAGAATGAGTTCTCTCACGAAACAATTTCTGTAACTAATCACATATTCTGTGGTGGATCTATAAGCAAAACCAGAATAGAACAAAGCACCGACCCCTTCTAGGAGCACAGTTGTTCTCTTGTTCATGATAGGGTATTTTCTTATCCAGGATTAGATAGCAGGAGTTGTATCCAACGGTTCCTTTCATCCATAGAAGCCTCTTTGAGCTATCAGAGCCTCCATGAATGGAACTAATGTAAGTATTTCCAAAGTACTTACAAAAACAGGTTTTGAAAATGTGTGCCTCCACAAAAGCTTATTTGCCTTTCAGTTATTGTAGACAACCCTGGAACATAATGTTTGGCCTTACCGTTGCTCCATTTGAAACTGAGAGTGCATTCTAGAATGGGAGAGGTAAATGCCCGGGGGGGGGGGGGATGAGGACCAGGAACAATTTGGACCCCTCCCCAGTTTTTTATCCTCACAACTTTATTTCCAGCAAAAATTGGAAAAATCAGATTATGGATCTTTTTCTTTTAGAATGATGAACAAAACATTATAGACAAGTTGTTTGTATGTGTACTCCCTCCAAACTGTTTCTAGAACTATGCTATGGAACAGCAACACGAATGTTAGACAATTTACAGGATCTGATCATGGCAATTCTTGTTCTTGGTTTCTTCTTCTCTATACTTTTTAGGGGAATTAATGCTTTATGCCAGGTTCACATTATGGAGAACTATGGAATGCTTTCACTCAGTTTTCCTAATGTTGATTTTTTTGGGTCTGTTTTTAATAAACTTAGGGCCAGAACAGACTGGCAGCTTCAGCCAAGCTGGCTTGGGTGCATGGTGTTTATACGTGCCACGCCCCCAAGTCGCCCCAGAAATTGCATTGGCGATTACATGCTGGGCAGCTTCTGGGCGACTGGGGGATGTAGGGTTTAGATACCACATGCCTCCAAGCCGGCTGGAAGCCGGCTGAAGCTGTGGTGGGATGTCTTCAATCCACCCAATAGGAGCAGCTCTTTGGGCTGTGGTGTGTGGTTGCCACAGCGCCAATCCAGCTTTGTCGGGGTGGCTTCAAGCCACTCCTTACGGACTGTCTGTTCAGCCCCTAACAGAACAAAAAAGCTTCCTTATGGTTTCTGGATCTTGTAGTTCTGTTCGTAACAGAGAATTTTTTAAAAACATTTTATATTTGTAATTATTGTTTATAGTACACATTTACCATACCAAGCATGTTAATTTTATGCCAAGCAAAACTGTATAATTGTATTATACCATGTACAGTGCACCCTCTCCATACAGATTCCCCGCGTAAGGCAAGGCTCCACTGTACATAATACATTTTATTTTCCTGAAATAACAAAGTACCTTTCAATATGTAAAGCAGATTAATATCACAATTTTCAATTTTACTAAAGATTTCATTTTTTTCCAAGGGGGAGGGAAAAACAAATCATTTCCCCCCAGGCTTCAAAATTTTTGGAAATTTTACATCTCTGTAGCACATCCCAAAAATCCCTGCCCGTGGGCTTTGCTGAGAAACAGAATTATGTTGAAGCATTCAGGGAAGTTTGGTTATCAGTGTTCAGCTTCAGAGTAGTTCCTTCATCTGTGATGAAATTCTATTCAGTGGTTGACCTTCCTTGAATTATAGAATATCAAAGTTCCCTTAAAAATCACCAGCTTCAGAGGTACAACCCCAACACCACCAACTCTCCTTCCTGCGAACAACTGTATATAACCAAGTTTTCTGAATAAAAAGGTGGTAACCACTGATTGGTTTTAAACAAATTTTACAAAAATATATTTTATATTTTCTATAGATAGGCATCATACAATTTTGATGCAAAATCTTTTAGCTTTTATATGAAGTCAGTGGTCATTATTTTTAGTTTTGAGTATAAGTGTATTGTTGTACCTACAAATAGAGTTAAATTCAATCAGAGTTAACAAATGGCTCCTATCCATTAGGGGGGAGCCTTGCTTGTCATTCCAAGACAGCTGCTGCCTCTCAGTTATTACAATGAGAAGCAGCTTTTAAACTCCAGAGGAATTCAGAAAGGATGGTAATGAAGCATTAATGTGCAGAGATCTCTCTAAATGATTATCTGGATCAAGACTTGTGCCAACATTCCCCTCCTCTTTTGATGATCTGGAACAAAACTACACTGGTACCCCGGGATACGAATGCGCCGCGTTACGAAATTTCCGGGTTACGAAAAAAATGTATTTAAAAAAACTGTTCCGGGTTACGAATGTTTTTTCGGGTTACGAAAAAAAATTTGGTGCTTTTCGGCGCTATTTCACACCAAATCGCGGCTTTTCCCCATTAGCGCCTAAGGGTTTTTCGGCTTACGAAGCCTTTCGGGTTACGAAAGCGGCGGCGGAACGAATTATTTTCATAACCCGGGGGAGCCCTGTATATACAGATTCACTCACTTCAATGCCTAGCCTAGAACTGACATTTTTGTAAGGCATTGTCAATGATAAATTTGCAACCACTATAAAAGAAAGAGTCAACTTTTGTGTGCTGATGTAATTTCCTTGGTTTTTTTTAGGGGAAGGTATCCTTGTGCCATCACTGGCCAGGCCTTGAATCCTGCTAGGACCTTAAATATGACTTTAAAAAACAAAGAAAGCAAGAACGAAAGCAAGAAAGAAGATTCTATTTCTCCAGTTTTCAGTTACTGAGGTGGACCCTGACACACACACTCTAATATTTCCTTATCTATCTGCTACCTTTTTTTTGCACTTGCAGTCTTGCCTTAACACAACAAGTCTTTTCAAGATAAAGTAACAGTACTAGTAGTTTTATGCCTCTACTAAGATAGGAGATATGTGGCACTGAGGAAGTCTGTTCCTCCTCTCCATCACTAGTATCTGTGTAAAAGTGGACTGGTGGTCAAAGGAAGACAGGGAAACACGCCCAAAGAGTGGTTGCCAATTCTGGATGAATGGAGAAGATATAAAAGGTGTACAGGTTCCTACAATTAGTACTGTCCCTTCTCCACCAAAATTCAGCTAACAAGGAAAAGGACCACCACATTCACAGTTTACAGACAGGTCATCTGCTTGGACATACAATTCAAGAAATTTTCAATTTACAAAATGGTATGGCTTTCCCTTTCCCTAGATATTACTCTTTGCTTTCTGTCTACCACCATTCCCTCCTCAGCTACCTAGAAATGGAAGTAGGGAACACATTCCTCAGTGTTGGTCCCAATAATGTCAGGATGTTTCTCATTCTGAGATAAGTTTGCTGTACCAAGGCAGACTGTAGCAAGAAAAGCAAGAGAGGGTGAAAACCAAGTGCAGAAACAGAAACTGGGGAATCTGTGCCTCCAGCTTCCTCCCATCTTCAAAAACAAAACTTCACTTTAATTATTGTACCAGCCAAAGAGCAGAATCATTGGTGAGGGAAAACACAACAGTCAGCTGAGAATCAGGAGTTACTGGGGAAAACTGAATCATGATACCCTAATGTGGTCAGTCGACAGGAAGATTTTTTAGGTCTCTCTCTAGGACTGCACTTTTTAGTTAATAAAACATTTTTACAGAATGTCCGTAACAGCTAGCACAGACTTCCACAACATGGATTCTTTCAGGTGTTTTGGCCTACAACTCTCACCATCCCTGACTAGTGGGCATACTGTCTGGAGCCAATGCAAGATGTTAGTGAAAGTGTCTGGAAAACTGGGGAAGGGTGATTTATTTCTTCTGTGCATAGGTAGTGATTGTGCCACTGTTAACACCACATGAAAGTCTAAAATTTAGGATGCATTTGCATTAGTTAAATTTGGTGACTATTAATCTGTTCCTGAATGAATAGTTTTCTATGAAATATACTTTTTATACACAGAAAGGCTGTTATGTACTTACGGCAAGGAGTATTCTGATAGCTCACAAGTTCCGGAAATGCCATGACAGCAGACATCATTGGCTGATCATTTTGTTTTGGTTCTTCCTCACCCATCTGATCAGCCCAAACTACAGCTTTCTCTCTATGAATTAGCTGTTCAAACTCCCTGAAGTCATCTTCAGTGACACCATTTGCTAATCCTGCATTTTTGAGATTAACATATTGCTTTCTTAGAACTGGAAGAGCGGCACTTAGCATTCTGGGGGGAGGGGAGAGAGAAGAAAAACAGTAATATAGTTATACATTTAAGGGAACATTGTGTCCTGTTATCATGTAAATTTTATTTAAGTAACTAGCATGTATGTGTGAACACATACACATTCTGTACCTAGAATATTTACACAAATATTACTATGAGGGAGGTAAAGGATTCAAATAATTTCACTCTTTTGGAATAACACAAGGCATGCATATTTCCCACGTTAGGCAGCACAGGCTAATTACAAACTGGCTAGACTCTTTCTAGTGATTTACTCTGGTGTAGCAGTCTGACATGTCAGTTAGGCACTTTTTAGGATAATGCATAGTAGCAGCAGAGAAATACCAAAAAACTGTTTCGGCAGCTCCTGAGCATTCACTGCTGCCCCTATCCTCTTCCTCCAAATATTGATATCTCATTTGATATCACGAGAAGTCAAGGCAATATACAAATAAAAACCAATATAAGCAGATTAAAGCAATTTATAACAATAAAGATTTTAAATATAACACATAGCAAATAAAATGACCAGTTTAAAACATGGTTAAAAAGGGATGTATCCGCACTACAGAAATAATCCAGTTTAACACATTAACTGCCATGGCTCAGTGTTATGGAATTCCGTGAACTGTAGTTTTCCATGAATTGTAGCTTTCTTTAGCCTTCTGTATAAGAGCTCTGTTGCCACAACAAATTAAAATTACCAGAATTCCATAGCATTGAGCCATGCTAGTTAAAATGGCGTTAGACTGGATTATTTCTGCAGTGCAGATGCAGCCTTTGTTTTATTTGGAAAGTTTCTCACCTAAATATTAATAGCCAGTGTTAGTCTCTTTAAGTATGAAAAGGGAAGGAAAAGTCACTTTTTAAGGCTAGCCGTGTTATTTTAGCATATGACTTTGTGGACTGAGTGTGTGCATACGTGCCTTTAAGTAGCCTGCCGATTTATGTTGATAAGAGGTTTTCTTTGAAGAGAAGGGTGAATGGGAAAAGTTAGAGGGTGGTCTTTCGTAAGCCCCCTGAGCCAGTCCAAACTGCACAAGAAGAAGCAAGAGGAGGAGGAGACAAAGAAGCAGCAGCAAATCTTCTTGACTATGGTCTTCAGTTTATGAATTTAATCAAACTTGTCAACCGTAGATTCATAGAATAAACCTTTTTCATCAAAGGGAAGATCTTCCACAGTCACCCTGGCTTCGAATGCCACACCTGAAGACCTGAGCCAGGCATGATGGTGAAGTGCAACAGAACCTGCCAAGGCCTCACAGTCAGCATGGTGTCTGACTGTCAAGATCTGTTGGGCAGCAAGCTTATGGGCTTCTGTGCGAATAGTATGGGCTGATTTACAATCTTCCTAAGGAAGCTTGTCAAGTAGTGGGGTGATCTTCTCCTATAAAACCCATGTAGGCTTGATATTTCACAATCTATAAGGACAGAGTAGCTATAGAATAGACCTTCATGTCAATCATGTTAAGCTTATGGCCCTCCTTGTCAGCGTGTGTGTGTGGGGGGGGGGGGGGGTGTTATGAAATCCCTATTTCTCTCCTGCAAAAATTCCATGATGGTGGATTTCATAGGTAGGTGCTTCAAGAGGAAAGAGAAATTTTGCTCACTTACTTTGTATAGATTCTCAGCATTCTGGATGTGGATGGTATAACAGAAGGTGTTCCCCAAGCTATCTTGCAACCACCAACAGGGAAGTAAGCATAGGGATTGGCATAAAAGATGCTGGTTTCACTTGTAGACAGAGTCAGAGTGACAAACCCTCTCCAACTCTGACTCTACTGTAACCAAATTTGTAGGAGGAAGCTGGCACCTTGAGTATGTCATAGCAGCCCTGTTCATGTATGCAAACAGACGGTGAAGGTGTGTTTCCCAAAAGAACCTGAGATCAAAGTGGGAAGAGTTGTTTACTCTTTCCCTTCTTCATTGTCTTCTTGTCATGATGAGCATCAGAACATTAATGAAAGCATCAGCCGATGTCAAGAATGAATGAACTTTTGAAGGCAGGACTGAAGTCTGTTTCAGACTGAAGTCTGTTCCAAGGCTGTCAGTAAAGGGCTCAAACATGAGGCAGTCTGCTCTGTAACAGCTGTCAGTTTCTCAAGCTGAAAGAAGGGGGTGGTGTTAATGGAGCCTGGAGAGACTCTGCCATTTCAGACACCTTGATCAATAAAGGCGATTCATCAGGGCTTGTTTAATGAAATGTTGACAATGAACATACTTTTCAACTATGTGGCCTTCCCCTAAAAAGTCAGGCACAAAGAGTGGCTGTCTGACTTAGGTATTTATTCCCACAAACATTTTTGAAAGAAAGGCTTAGATGCCATCAAAGAATGGTGTGATATCATGAGCGTAACAGCCCACAGAATGGAAGCAATGAATAAACGGAGAGTACCAGATAGAAGAGAACAAGAGTACAGAAGAGGAAAAAGAGCAGAGGGGGGAAAAATGAAGAACCGAAAGACAAAAATGTTAGTCCACAAAGTGATCAGAAGCAGAGATATTCCAACATGCTGTTGCTACTGCAGCAGATGAAAAGGAACTGAGGGAATTAATGGGAGTTTCAGTGTGCATGCTCAGTACTGAGGAGTGGGGATCCGCCAAAGACCTTTGTTTAGCTCTAGACTCTTTCAGTGTTCTCTGGACAGGTGCAGAATGACTCACATGCGTGAGTTACAGTAACCATGAAGAAGAACCAGTGAACCAGTAGGTCTCAGAAAGAGAGGACAGCCCTCACTGCAAATACTAGTTATAATGATGGTATCTTCCTAGAAACTGTGAAAGCACTTGAAATGTGCAGCTTCTGGCTGCTTTGGTGGCATGACGTGCAGATGATGCACACCCCACAGATTGGCCGGAAGCCACTGGCAAAAGGAGTGTTAAAAAACCGTTCCCACTGGCGGCTCATTTGGGACTGCAGCAGTAGCCTGCTTCCAGAAGAAGCCATCTGGTCAGCCCAGTTCCTGGATGATTGGGGTTGGAGCAGCCAGAGGCTGCTCCAGCGGCTCTGCTTCGCCCCCCAAAAGGACACACAAAAGGAAATACATCTTCATTCATTTCAAAATTATAGCTAAAGACTTTGCTTCCAGAAGATGTAATGGGCATCAACTTAAAGAATATTAAAATAGGATCTAGACAAACTCAGAGAGGATAAGGCAATAGCTAATAGCAATGATGACTATTACTTCTGAATTTAGCAGTCACTTGCCTCTAAATGTCACTTGCTGGAGAACAGCAGGAGAAAGATGAAGTGGTTGGTCACGTGAATTTAAAAACTGCCAGAGATACCAGTGGTCTGTTACAGACAGCCAAACTAAAGCTGCTTCGAGTCACAGTGGAGGTATGGTGTATCAATGATACATGCATCCTAAGAGTCCAGAAACCACACCAATGCCACGCTCCAGTTCTTAGGGCTGGTGCATGGCTTTGGTGCGACTTCTGGACTCTGCATCATTGAAACACCATATCTCCACTGTGACTCAAAGCAGCTTTATTTTGGCTGTCTGTAACAGGCCATAGATGTTCTCTGAAAGAACTAAGAAGGCCCTTCCTTCATCCACCATCTTGAGGGAGAGAAAAGCAAGGCAGCTCCAACAGGACTTGCCTGAAAGAAGAAGGCCCTTCCTTCATCCACCATCTTGAAGGAGAGAAAGGCAAGGCAGCTCCAACAGGCCTCCAAGGGAGAGCAGATCTGCTGGACTTTTGCCCTTCCTTACTGCCATTCCCTTCTCCTTTTGTGTTTTGTCTTTTTAGATTGTAAGCCTGAGGGCAGGAAAATGTCTAAATAAGAAACTGTAAGCCACTCTGATAGCCTTGGCTGAAGAGCGGGATATAAATAAGTATTAAGTATAACTATCTTCTTTGTGGAATAGATCAGTGGAAAAACAAACACTTTCATTTCAAATTTCACACCCATAAATACAGAAAAAATAGTTAATCATATTACCATATTCGTGTACGATTAGCCATGTTCATCTACGATTTTTAACCTAAATGTCAAGACTTATACATGAGTATATACAGTATATGTACATCTAGAACATTCTTTAAATAGGAAAAAAACAAGGCATTTCAACACAGACTTACTTTTCTGTCTGTCTGTATTGCTGCTCTTGTAAGGATGCTAGAGTCCTCATATAGTTAATCTGCCTTTTCAGATCTTTAACTTCTAACTTCAAATGGTAGCACTGCAGATCTTTACAAAGCTCCTTCAAGAGAATTGATTTTATATTAAACATGTATATAGCCATTCTGCAAATAAGAATCCTGCTACTTCAGAAATAGAAATATTTATGTTTCAATAAACAGCCCACAAGTAATGATGGAACACATTAATCTTTTAATACTGACACAGTTCAATGTATATAAACATTGTGGATGCACTCTTGCATCAAACATTTAGCCATGATGTTGTGGCTAGAATTTGTCTTCAGATCTGGACCACCACCACCACCCCACCCCCAAATCCATCTTAAAAATCTATCAACCCACAGCTCCTACACTCAAGGAGGAATACTGCCTTATCAGGTACTTTCCTCCTCCTGACCACCATCTTTAGGGGGAGAGAGGCCTGGCCTAAAGACAAAGAGCCCTCCTCCTGACCACCATCTTGAGGGGGAGAGAGGCAGGCCAGCAACAACAGGCCTCGCCTGGAAGACAACATTCTTTTTTTTAATTAATATCAATTATTTCTTTTTAAAATATTTTGATTGTACTTTGTATTTCTCATTGCAATTTTTTACTTGTACACCGCTATGATCAAAGCGGAATAGCGGTCTATAAATAAAACATTATTATTATTATTATTATTATTATTATTATTATTATTATTATTATTATTAGAGGAGCTCTATACATGTATATCTCTGTACATGCAGACAATTGTTTAGGTATTTTATTTATAGCTTGCCTTTCACCCCAAAACTGTGATTCGATATGGTTTACAAACGTAAATGAATGAAGTATAGGTATATCAAAATCACTGAAATATAATTAAACTTTCAAAAATATATATATAATTACAATCAATATACATTTTAATATGATCAAAATGATTTAAAACATCAGTTCAAAAATAGTAAAAATAAAAAGCATCTAAAAACAGACTATGGCCTGTTACAGACAGCCAAAATAAAGCTGCTTCGAGTCACAGTGGAGGTATGATGTTTCAATGATGCATGCGTCCTAAGAGACCAGAAGACACACCAAAGTCACGCTCTAGTCCTTAGGGCTGGAGTGTGGCTTTGGTGTGACTTCTGGAC
>NC_056522.1:287664230-287732848 GCF_019175285.1 Sceloporus undulatus | reverse complement strand
GCATCTGTCTCTATCCAGTCTGGGAGGGAGGGAAAAGACGGGCCCAATGCCATTGGGACTATCCTTAAGAAGAAGAACCTTCCCTCCAGTCCATCTGCCTTGGTCCAGGCCTCAGAGGGAGAGAAGAACTGCTGGACCTGATCCCGTTCCTCACCATCATTCCCTTCTTTTGTGTCATGTCTTTTTAGATTGTAAGCCTGAAGACAGGGAACCGTCTTATTAAAAATAATAATTGTAGGCCACTCTGATAGTCTTTAGGGCTGGAGCGGATTATAAATACCATAATAAATAAAAATAAATAAATAAATAATAATAAAGTGCTAGGGAATTTTGGGAACTGTAGTTTGTTGTGGCATCAGAGCTCTCTAATAAAGAACGAGCCTACATGGCTCGGGCCCGAGTTACTTGAGGGAGCGCCTCTCCCTACATAATCCTCCTCGCACCCTCAGAACATCTGGGACATATGTACTTGAATACCCCAGGGTAAAATTAGTAAAAACTTATGAGCCTACACGGCGACAGCTCCTGCTCATTGGAATGCTCTCCCTGAAAAGATACAGCTATGTTCCACGCTGGAAGCCTTCAAGAAGGCTTTGAAAACGCATCTTTTGCAAATAGCATACCCCCCTGATTCTCTTTAGAGATAGAATACCCTAATTAAGATCCAGATACCCAACCACAACCGATTGTTTTTAAATGGACTTGTATTTGTTAGGAGATTTTTATTGTACAGTGGTACCCCGGGTTACGAAATTAATTCGTTCCGCCGTGGAGTTCGTAACCCGAAAGATTTCGCAACCCGAAAAAGCCATAGCCGCTAGCGCTAGAAAGCCGCGATTTCGTGCGAAAAAGCGCCGAAAAGCACCAAAATTTTTTTTCGTAAGCCGAAAAAACCTTCGTATCCCGGAACAGTTTTTTCCTATGGGATTTTTTCGTATCCCGGAAATTTCGTAACGCGGTGCTTTCGTATCCCGGGGTACCACTGTACTGTGTAATATTGCCGATGTAATTGATGTTATATTGTATTGCTTGAGTATTGTACTGTTTTGTATTATATTGTATGCTACTGTGAACCGCTTTGATCAGACGGAAAAGCGGCATACAAATAAATTTTTTATTATTATTATTATCAAGATGATGGTAAAGCAATGGCTATATTGTATACATTTTTAGGAGAATTGTCTGCCCTTGCTTCCAATTATATAACATGTCTTAAATTAAAGGCCAGGATCAGCTCCTTCCTTTGTGCATAAGCAATAGATTTTCAGCATAACAGAATAATTTATTTTTTGTTTAATTCTGCTTCCACTGCAGAACCTCAGGAATTTCTTACTAGCTTTGGAAAGGAGTAGGACTACTCCAGAGCACTACTGGAAAGTGGATGGGCATCCAGCTGTAAGGACGGAACAGGCAATTCATGGCCCAATGGCAGAAAAAGAAGAACAGGAGAAGAGACATTTAAAATGCTTCATTATCTATACAGAGGTACCCCGGGTTACGAAATTAATTCGTTCCGCCGCCGCTTTCGTAACCCGAAATACTTCGCAAGCCGAAAAACCCATAGGCGCTAATGGGGAAAAGCCGCGATTTCGTGTGAAATAGCGCCGAAAAGCACCAAAATTTTTTTCGTAACCCGAAAAAACCTTCGTAACCCGGAACAGTTTTTTTAAATGGATTTTTTTCGTAACCCGGAAATTTCGTAAGGCGGCGCATTCGTATCCCGGGGTACCACTGTACATTTAACACACAGGTAAGAATTGTTCCAGCCACACATCTGTACAAGAGACCATAATAAGAAGCTTTCTTTTTTTACCTTGATATCTCCACCTGTTGTTGAGTTGTAAATTTGTCTGTCTCATGATTAATGGGAGCACACACTTTACTCAGCTCATATGCTCTCAGCTTTTCTTTCAGCGTTTCAATCTGAAACAATGTGACAGTGTATTTTTTATATAAAAGTTGAAGAACTTGGCTTGCATTCTATTTTTAGTTGCTGATATGTATTTTTAAACAGCTTTTGAAATATCCCAGTTTAAAATATCCTCAAGTTCTCTGGGGAATTGGTGCACAACTGATTATTTTGATGAACAGCAATTAAGACCTTGGATAACATGCTGTCTTGGCAAAATTAGCAAAAGTACTAATTAACATACCTCCTTCTTTTGTTCCTCACAGATCTTCACATACTGACTTATATGGCTGTCCAGACTGACAACATTGCTCTTCAGCTGAGAAGGGGGGAAAAAAAAGGTGAGTTTCAGCACAAACTCTTCAGTATGCCATTGTATTCATTCTTATCAAGGACATCAGACACCAGAAACTTCTGGAGTTCGGAAGATCAACAACTGGCATCTCTTTCTGCTCTCCCACCATGGATTATTTCTCACCCCATCAAAACTTGACTGCAATTTTCTGTGCCTCTAAGAAAATCTCTCTTTATTTAGGGAGCTTCTAAGAAAGGCCTGGGGTGTGTGGTTAGCAAAAATCTTAGAAAGTTATTTTGAAAAGAATGAATGCAATGGCATACTGAAGACATCCATAATAGTAGAATGCTGCAAGGCATCTTCATGCTGCAGCTCAGTTTGTGATGCCTTCATATACAGTCCTGTTCAACATACTGTAACCTTCCAAAGGGTTGGACTGCAGCTGAGGTGGGTGGGTGGAAATATTATGGCTATCAAAACAATCAAGTATTTTTTCACTCTTCAAAGAATGAGAAAGGCAGAAGGAGAATGCAAGGAGGTAAATTCAAAAAGGTTCAATCACTTTGGGAAAAATGTCATTGTGATGTCTTAAAGCTGTGATGGTGAACCTATGGCATGCGTGCCGGAAGTGGCACTCTGGGCCATTTTGCCGGGCACAGGGACCGGGGGAAGGAAAAACAGGCACGCGTGTGCCCATTCCTCCTTCTCCCCGCCATTTTCGGACCTCCCGCTGTCTCTCAGAGACAGCAGGAAGGCAGAAAATGGCACTGGAGGGAAGGAGCCAGAGGCGTGCGCGTCTGGCTCCTTCTCCCAGCCTTCTCTCGGCGGCGTGCCACGTCCTGGGCTCTCTTGCGTCCTTCCAGCCCCAGACCTCCCTCTGAAGAGAGAGGTCTCGGGCTGTAAGGAAGCCGAAGGGAAGGGCCTGGGACGTGTGCCCAGGCCCTTCCCTTCGGCCGAACGGGCTTCAAGGGGCCCATTCGGCTGAAGGAAGGCGTCGAAGGGAAGGGCCTGGGATGGGTGCCCAGGCCCTTCCCTTCAGCCTACTTTCCCTTTAGCTGAATGAGCTCCAAGGGAAAGGGCCAAAGGAAAGGGCCTGGGACGGGTGCCCAAGCCCTTCCCTTTGGCCGAACGGGCCCCTTGGAGCTGAAGGGAAGGGCCTGTGTTGCGTGCCCAGTCCCCTTCTCCTCGGCCTCCCTTTCCTCGGAGTGAAAGGGTGCCTTGGAACCCGTTCGCTCTGAAGAAAGGGAGGCCGAGGAGAAGGGGCCTGATATGCATGCCCAGTCCCCTTCTCCTCGGCTTCTCTTTCCTCTGAGCGAACAGGTCCCTTGGAGTCCGTTCGCTTCGAGGAAAGGGAGGCTGAGGAGGAGAGGGTGGGCGGACGCCTCCTCCTCCTCCCCTCAGGCTTTGCAAGACCTGAGATATCCTTCAGAGGACACCTCAGGTCTGGCGAAGCCTCGAGGAAAGGAGCAAGGGCCGCAGGCCGCCTCCTCCCCACAGGGCTTCTCCACACCTGAGGTGTCCTTCGGAGGACACCTCAGGTCTGACGAAGCCCCTCAGAGGAGCAGGGGCCGTGGGCCTCCTCCTCCTCTTCCCCCCCACGGGCCCTACCTGGTCCCCAGCTGTCTCTGAGAGACAGCTGGAGGCCAAGAGAAGCGGAGGAGGGGCAGGCGCATGCCTGTCACCCTCCCCCAATCCCCCCGGACTTCTAGCTGTCTTTGAAAGACAGCTGGAGGCCAGGAAAAGGCGTGGGGGAAAGCCCCGCCCCAGAGGCCCCGCCCCCAGAGGGTGGAAGCCTGCGTCTGGCACGCGGCCCCACCCCCGGGGGTGGAAACTCCGCCCCCGGCACGGAGACCCAAAAAGGTTCGCCATCACTGTCTTAAAGCTACATCATAAAATTATTATGTAACAATTTGAAAACACATCAGGAAAAAAAAGGGTATGAGGAGGAAACAGGAGTATTATAACATGCCTGTTGCAATTACATCTTTAGCTGTAACTAAAAACAACCACTGTAACTTGGTTTTATGATTTGTGGGTATCAGTGCAGGACCTTTAAAAAAAAACAACCCTCAAATTTACTTACAGAAGATTTGATATCCTTGGCTCGGCTGGCATACTTAAGAGTGTTATATGTGTCATCATAGAAGAGAGAAGAAGGACTAACAGCAGCTATAATTATAGTACGACAGTTTCCACCAAGAGAATCCTTCAATAGACGAGTAAGCTTACTGTTCCGATAAGGAATGTGCTGTTTCTTACTCTGGAAGAATAAAAACAATCCCATTCGGAAAACGTTGAGTGTTTAATGGGTTGGTGAGATTACTATAGCTTTAGATCATGAACTACTATAATCAGGTGTTTCACACTGCGCAATATGGCAGATGAGAAAACCTTGAAATCTTTTGTTTCCTTTAGTAAGCTTCTTACCTCATCTACCCAATCCTCCACTTATCCTGCTCCAATGTTCTTTTTCAATTAAATCAGCAACACTGGTTCTCCAAAGGAAGAATGGATACATGCATGCTGTAACTCTGCATCCATCTTCTCCTTATATTATAATTATAGGGCAACCTAGTGTCTTTCCCAAATTCAGGAGCAGGCACAGTTCTCACATTTAGCAGTATATAATTTTCAGCACATGCACCCTGAAGCTAACTTGTGCCAAAAACAGCTTTGATTTGTGAAGGAGACTCAAAAGGGACACACAAAATTGCAGCCACCAATAGCTGTGCCTTAATTTTAGCCTCTTGTTTTAAGTGCTGTAAATAGCTGGATGAGATGCATACTATCTTTATGATACCTGTTCCTCCTATTCGTCCCTGTTCCAAACATGTGTACTTAGGTTGCAATGATGAAATTAGGGGGCATAAGAAGAATGGGACCAGAAGTGGGGTTTGCTTCTTCTGGTCTATATAGGAACAAAACCACAGGAAGCTAAGGACACACTTGCAAAGAGATTCAAAGCATGCAGTGATGAAGTAAGTGAAGGTTCCTAGATAAACTGTTTGCCTGTAATAAGATACAATTGCTTTTAGATATACGTGAAGTATGGTAGAACCAAACCTTGAGAAAAAACCTTTTTGGCCTATTGCATAGTCAGTATTTATCCTGGCTGAGTTATTCTGGGAGTAACATCAAAGGTAACATCTTGCACTATGGTTACAGAGTAATGTTTCCATCCTATGAATTATGGACATTAATTATGGAAGGCTGGGATGAGATGTGCATAGATTTTATGCAAGAAGCTACATCAGTATTTTCTATTTAGCTGCTCACTTCTTTTCCAGTCCTCTCAACAACTATTCAGTTTAGCAAATATGTCAGTTTGAATGCCATTAGATAAGTAACACATTCATCAATACATTCTTACATGCAGCATGCTCATGCACATCTATACACTCTATAGATCAGTTATTTATGTAACCAGATAACAATTCACTTGATCTACTATGACTCCTATTGAGCACCCCAATTTCACACATCTCCTTATGATCTACCACATAATGCCCTTCTGTGATCTAACAGATAAGCTAGATCAATTCTATGAAAAATTAATAAGCCTAAAATAGCACAAAAATATAAAAGTACATAGGACCCCACATTACATAGTTTTGCTTACATGCAGGCACTATGGAACATAAAAGTGCCTCTTTTTCAAAAACAAAAGGCAACTCCTGGTCATGTCTGGATTCCCCTCTGCCCTGCCTTTTAGAAGCATTTTTGGGATACCATGCAGCCCCTACAGAGCCCCCAGAGTTTAAATTTGACTCCTGGATGTGCTGCAGTCACCCACCCTTGATTTAGATATATGCTTAATAATAATTAATCAAGTATGAATGGGGAGATTTAAAAAAAACCCACATAATTTAAATATAATAAATTATAAATAGGGAATATATATATAGAAATTCCACTTTAAAAATCTGTGAAGTTCTACTCTTTTTCTTTAGATGTGGGGTTCTCAAGCATTAGCCTGATCTGAAAATGGCACTGTCATTGTAGATGTTCCACACCCCTGCAGTAAGGCCATTTGGTGAACACATGACAGAAGCAAGATTCAAAATGGAGCTTATTCATTACTGGCTAAATCAAGATAGTACCTGTAGACTCTGGCAACCAAGTATGTTGTTAGAACAAGGCTAGCCCATGAAGCTTCATGACCCTCTTTTCACATATGGTTTCTCTCTTTGTGAACCTCCCTTTGCCTGCCACATTAGGCTATGTCTTTTCCAAGGAGGATCAAAAGAATAGCTGTTTTTAATTAATTTAGTATTCTGCTTTAGTTTGTGAAATAAAATAAAGTTCATAATTTCCAAACAGAAAAGCAATTACCTATGTATATAATCTCATTATTTGCTTCTCCAGATACATCTTAAAACAGGTATGGGGAATGTGATGGCCTGCCATAGGCAGTTGGACTGCAACTCCCATCATCCATCATTGTTGGCTATAACTGACAGGAGCTGTTTTCCAGCAAGATCTAGGGGACCACACATTCCCCATACTTGTCTTAGGCGGGCTACACACCGCCGCTTTGCGGCGGTCTGCCGCCGCCGCCAGAAGGTCCGCGGGGGAGCCGGAGCCTATAGACGGCCCGACTCCCGCGCGGACCGAAAAAAGAAGCTCCAAAATGGAGCTTCTTTCTGCGTCGCGTTTGCGACGTAGCGAGGCGCCAGGGGCGCGCTCGCTACGTCAGCAGCGGCGCGACGCGTCTGGACGCTGTGCGTCCGATGCGTAAAGATGGCGCCGGCCATGTAGAAAGGCCGGCGCCATCTTGTACGGACGGAGTCCGTACGAGGCCCAGGGGCGTCTAAAAGAGACGCCCCTTTTTTAAAATGGGACGTCCTCCGGACGTCCCAAAGGGCCGTCTGGAAAGCCCCTTAGAAAATAAGCTTTATTTAAGAAAGTGGCCCAAAGTTTCCAGTAACCACGTGTAGCATGATTGCATTGTAGAGTATGGGCCCAAACAGACAGTCCAAAATAAAGCTGCTTTGGGTCACTTTGGAGGTATGTTGTTTAAATGATGCATGTGTCCTAAGAGACCGGAAGCCGTGCCATAGCCATGCTCCAGTCCTAAAGACTGGAGTGCAGCTTTGGCACAGCTTCTGGACTCTTAAGATACTTGTGTCGTTTAAACAGCATACCTCCAAAGTGACCCAAAGCAGCTTCATTTTGGCCTGTCTATTCGGGCTCTCTGAAACCAAACAAAAAGTGCTGTGGGACAGGAATGGAAATAGTACCTACCTTTGGATCTGCAAGAGCATTAATGACATTGCCAAGAGCTAACAATGAGCGATTAATATTTGCCCCCTCTCTGAAGCGAGCTCCTTTGGCCTTTGTGGCACTGGCACGTTCAGATCCTGCCAGGTCAATGAGACACATTTTGGCAATACGAACATTTTGATTAATACTCGCTGTCTTATCCTGTTGCCTCAGATAAATCTATGAACAGACAACGAAATCAAGGAAGAAGCAAATGAAGAAAGGATCAGGGCGGGGAAGCAGGACAGACACTGCCCTGTACACTATATATTTTGCAGCAAATCTTACCAGTTACTAGATAAGGGACATAGACCAGCACAAGCCTTTTATAATGTAACTTTTTTGTGCAAGCATGCACAAAGTGGAAGAGAGAATTAAATGCAAATTAATTATACTGCTGATATGCTGAATGGAATTTCTGAATGGAATTTTTGAACAAAATTTCATCTTCCTGTTAAATGTTTGACCCTAACCATTTCTAAAGTGGCAAATTAATAATGCAGTTCAATGCACAATAAAACCACCAACTGGACAGCACAAGACACCTTCGTATTTTAATAAAAATTTTCATGCAATCTTGTCCATGTCTACCCAGAAGCAAGCTCCACTGAGTTCACTGGGATCAATGTTCTCATAAGTAAGCACAGGATTATTGTGTCTGGTTGGAGTCCTAAACACATTTAGGTGGGTATAACTTTCACAACTCAACAAGATTAGATCCCCCATACAGAAAGCCAGCTACTTTAATAGGAAAGACTACAATGCTAAACATACGTGAGCATGAAAAAAGCAAACGTATTTTTCACAAGCTCAAAGACACCTCAGCTTAAAAACAACATAGACCAAAAAAGTGTCACTCCTGAATGCTATTTAGCAGAAAGGATTTAAAACAGACAAGACTGTGAGCTGAATCTCTCTTTCCAAGACAAAAGCTATTATGGCATGGCGTGCCATAATCTGAGGGTGTTCTCTCTAGCTCTCTCTTAAACAAAGCTTCAAAGGTTATCTAAGATCCTCAGACACCTTATCTGCCTTATCACCTTACCTGAAAGACAGCATGGGACCGAGATGAGGAGGCATTCACATCAGTGGGATGTTGTGTTCTGTTTTTGTTTCCATAATCCAACATTTGCAAGATCTCCGCTGCAGATTTGGGCTACAAAAGATTGAGAAAAGAGCCAGATGAAATTAATAAATCTTTCCTAGATTTTAATCAGGGAATTTCATTGTCACAAAATCCAGCAATAAAGTGAACATCGTCAATTAGGCTTTTGTTGCCAACATGGTCCTCGAGAATGAGAGACGCAGAGCAAGTAAGACGATACCTTTTATCAAAACCAGCTTCTGCTGATGCATGCAAGTTTCAGCACCTGCCCAAAGATTATGTTCAAGATGAACTTGCATAATGTTGGCAAAAGAAGCTTCTGCAAAAAAAGGCATTGTTTTTATTTATTCCAAAATCACCATCCTGTTCAGATGATGCTACCTAGGTTCTTGAAATAGGTGATAATACCAGTGGAAATAGTGCTGAAAATTAATTGTAAGGAAACAAGAAAAAAAAAGAGAGAAGTGCATTAATTAATGCTCAGTATTTACAGAAAAAGATTATTTATGTATACGTATGAGGAATCGATCCAGTCATGATAAGATTTTAGCAGTGGGGAAAAAAATCTATACAATCATTTCTGAAGGTTGAAGGCTAGCTTCAACAGTAGGTGCCATGTCCAACCTCCTCAGAAAGTCTTCCTTATTTCACAGATCTGAAGTGAAAATTATCAAGCAGCTGAAAATACCAGCGAAAAAGCATGGAGGCAAACATAATGTGCAACAGTTCTTTGGGATGAGCCAATGTTGGAGTAAAACTAAAACCACCCTGGTTCTCCCACTAGTCATATCAATTCTCTGTTTAAGCTTCATTCTTTGCAACTGCTTGAAGCTTCTATATCCTTCTTTCAGAATTTCTATTTTATTCTGCACCACTTCATCCCTCCCACCTTGCTCAGGCAACCTGATGCCCCAGTTGTTTCCAGGGTTGTGGAGTGGAGTTGATGTCAGTAGAAATGTACTAACTTCAACTCATGTTTCAAAACAAAAACTTGTAATAGTAAATGCCTAGTTTGTTGCATATTTACTTTCATAGGAGTATACTGTAGTTCAAAAATTTCAATAAAATAAATATATTTTATGTTCTAAGTGACCTAATGTTTCATGCGGCAGTGAGGAAATGTCTTGTGTTACCATTTTACTACAGTAAATTGGTTATGATTAATTTGCTATTCAAGAAAGTGTAGGAGTCAGACAGTAGAAAAATAGAAGAGCTGGAGTCAGAGTTGAAGGTTTGGCATACAGTGGTACCTCGGGATACGAAATACCCAGGTTACGAATTTTTCGGGATACGAAAAAATCCCATAGGGATTTATTGTTTCGGGTTACGAAAGTTTTTTCGGGTTACGAAAAAACTCCGGCGCTATTTTAAATGGAGCCGCGGCGGAGCCGCGGCTTTTTCCCCATTAGCGCCTATGGGTTTTCGGCTTACGAAGGCTTTTCGGGTTACGAAAGCGGCCGCGGAACGAATTATTTTCGTAACCCGAGGCACCACTGTACTCCACAGCCCTTGCTGTTTCCAGCTTCCACTACATGTTTTCCTTTCCCAAGAAGGGTCCTTGCCATATCAGACTGACTTCTGGATCTTGATGTGCTTATACTTTCTTCTGAACACCTCTTACTTTTTCGCTACATCAAGCCCAACAATAGCGGGACCACCAAGTTTACTACCAATAAAATAGTGTAGAGGGACTACCCACTGACGTAAGAGGGGTTTCTGCATACTCTTAGAATTCTCCACCTAGGCATACAAATATGAGGCCTATCTCCAATAGCTAGTTCTTCCCAACCAGGCCTTCCCAACCTAGCTAACTTTACCTTCCTTCCTTGTGTATGTTTATGAATATGATCTCAGTTTTCTGACGTATGTCTCTCTGCCCGCCAAATTGTTTTTAATTTTAACCTAATGCTGTATTGCATTTTATTGTTTTTAAACCCTGATGGTTTAATTCTAGTTTTAATATTGGGGAGTATTTAGTATTTTATTTAGTATTTTATTGTACAATGTATTTTTACTGTTGTAACCTGCCCAGATTCCTAGTGATTGGGCGGGCTATAAATAAATAATTTATTATTATTATTATTTATTCTAACTAGAGTAGACTCACATAATCAACATTTATGGAAATGCCAGTTATGTAGATCCTGCAATTACAATTAATTAATTATGTAAATCCTTACTCAGTTGGAACTAGTAGCCAGGCTTAGGATGTTGGGTGTCCAGTGAAAAACCAGATTGGTTAGCCAGGGGTGATCATATTAAACCAATATTAAAATAACTCCACTGGCTGCCAATTAATTTCCAGGCAAGGTACTAAGTGTTGGTTATTTCACTAAAACCCTACATAGTTTGTGTCCAGGTTACCTATGGGATTGCCTCCTTCCATATAATCTGCCCCATACACTCAGGTTCTCTGGCGAAACTTTTACTCCAATCAGCCAGGACTAGGTTGGCAATTGTCAGATAGAGGATTTTTCTTCAGCTATCCCTAGATTATGGAATGACCTACTGGAAGAGATTTGACAGCTGAATATGCTGTCCGAATTTAAACCAGCAAAAGACCAATCTCTTCTGGCAGGCCTATCCAGATGATTTTTAAATTGCAAATTTTAAGTGATTAATTTAAAATGTGGATTGTTTTAATATATGTGTCTTTTTTTAATTAATGTGTGTTTTTAACTGATGTTGTATATTTGTTGGTCTGATGTTGTTCCCCACTTTGATCCATGAGAAGGAGCAGGTAAGAAACAATTATTATTATTATTATTATTATTATTATTATTATTATTATTATTATTATTATTATTATTAAAAGCAAAACAGAAAACAAGTTAAAACAATGGAAAAAGAAATTGTCCTTTATCCCCTAACAAGTGGGGGAGATGCACTTTATGTAGGGTTGCCATCCCTGGGGACCTCCAAAACGGGATAAATGTAGGACATAGTTTTAAAATGTAGGACTTTTTATTTTTATTTTTATTTTTTGTTTCCTGGCCAGGAAATTAAAAAAAAAAGTCCTACATTTTTAAACCTTGTCCAAGGCCTTGCTGGAGTCTGGAAGACAGCGTCTCCCAAGCCCCAGCGAGGCCTTGGAGGACTCCGCAATCGTGGAGCCCCAGCCAGGGCCTAGCTAGGGCTTGGGAGGAAGCGTCCTCCAAGCCCCATCCAAGCCTGGAGGACTCCGCGATCGCGGAGCCCCATCCAGGGCCTCGCGGGGGGGGGGGGAGAATCCCGGGGGAATCCCCCGCCTCCCCGCGTGCCCGCACCACCTTCCCCCGCCTCCTCTCTCCCTCCCTGCGTGGAGGAGATGCTGCCTCCTTCCACCTTCGCCTCCTCCGCGCGGCCTGGGGGAGAGGGGGCAGAGGAGTAGGGTGGCGCAGGCGCGCGGGGAGGCACCACCTCCAGCTTCGCCTCCTGCGCCCCAGGCAGGCCTCGCTGCCCTCTTCTTACTCCCCGAGATGGAGGAGGAGGGCAGCGAGGCCTGCCAGGGGCGCAGCAACCCAGGCTGCAACCGGGGGGCTCCCGGTTTTGGCGCTGCACCCGTGCCAGGAGGGGCCCCGGGCCCCCAAAATCAGGACGTTCCCGGTTGCAGCCAGGTTATGGCAAGCCTAACTTTATGCAATATTGCTCTTACAACTAATCCTTTCCTCAGTCCATGATGCCATAAGGTTATGTAGTGAGGTAGACAACTGTGGCCCATCAAGTGCTTTTGAACTGCAGCTTCTATAATCGGTCTTCATACTAAGACAGATGGGAGTTGCAGGTGAAAACCATCTTAAAGGCCACATGGGTCTACCCGTTTTTAAAGGATCTGAATGCTCTTAAAACAATGGGCCCATACAGACAGGCCAGATTAAAGCTGCTTTGGGTCACTTTGGAGGTATGCTGTTTAAATGATGAATGCGTACTAAGCACCCGGAAGCGGCACTAAAACTGCGCTCTAGTCTTTAGGACTGGATTGTGGCTTTGGCGCGGCTTCCAGACTCTTAGGATGCATGCATCATTTAAACAGCATACCTCCAAAGTGACCCGAAGCAGCTTTATTTTGGCCTGTCTGTATGGAGCCTAAGTGAGTCTGAGTGGTGACTCAAGAACAGATTTATTAGGGTCTGAGGAAGAACTTTTCCACTAATGGTAAAGTTGCTCTTCTCCCACAGGATCTTTTGCTGTGGAAGGGACAGAGCTTCCAAACAGCATGAGCCATACTGAACAGATTGTGAACTTTGAACTGCACACATCTGTGCCCCCCCCCCAATTCCAGAAAAAAGAACCTTTCATACAGGAAAAAATGTGCTATAGGTATAACTACTGAAGACACAACAAAGACATTGTCCCCCCAATAAAAATTCTGCTTCTCAATTACATTTTTCTTCAGCCCTCTAATTTCTAGCATTGCAGTAACATAAAACTTCTCTTGAGCATTCAAAAATATAGTTTAGGAATGCAAAGAAAAGGGACAAGCAGTTTCCAAGGGAATGTGAATATAGCAAATACATGAGCTCTATGTATGTTTTTATTTCTTAACTTTTTAATAGATAGATCCCATTAATAAAAATGGTTTTTCCGAGGTTTCCCCATGAATACTTCCACAACGGAAGGAAAGCGGGAAGCCTCTATGACGTTTCAGAAGCACGACAGATGATCCCACCTCCGGCGCTTCTGAAACATTTGGGTTACACTTCAGCAATGTTTGGGCAGCAGTAAGTGCCCTGTGTGATAAACTCCCTACTGTAGCTATATGTACTTATGAACAAACAGAGAAGATAAACAGCTTCCCCCAGAATCACTTACTGAGCAAGTGTGAGAAATTAAAACAGAAAGAAAAGTGGAAACAGATAAGCCCGCTTTACCAGCTATCCTAGCACATTGAAAAAGCATAGATACGCACGTGACCTTGGGTGAGTCATATACTCATAGTCCCAGAAAACCATGTACTGTAATAGGTTTGCTTTAGATTCACCTTAAGTTGTAAATGACTTGAAGATACACAATAACACAATATTCTTCTACTAAAAATGACTAAATAGACTCTTCCTCACTAATGATTTAGAGTCAAATCATTAAAATTGAGTTCTCCAAAGATTCATGATTTAGATTGATTTCATAGTTGAAATATAAGGAATCATGTTTGAGAATATTTCTAAATACCCAAAATTCATACCATAGAAAATTGGGCTGATTTTTGCAGAGAGGCTTGTATTTGACTGGAGTAAGCCTCATAGTAACAATATAGTGATATTTTGTTTAATATGGCCAGAAAAAACTCCGTTCCCCAGTTGCATGATTTCCTTCTAGTGGCCACTTCTCAAGGTCAATATCAGTCAAAGATACCTGAAGCACAGTTGCAACAGGTCCAAGAGTAATCAAAACATGAGTTTTGTAGGAAACCGAGACTCAGTGAAAAGTTAAAAACGAAAACCATCCCTGCAAGACTCACACTGTCAACCCCCACCGCAACCATAACTTTGAGATTTACAGCAAACTTTGGAATAAGAACAAGCCTCTCAAGAACTCCACCTGACCTTCTCTCAACACATGAAAAATCAGCAACAGAGGAGTTGACAATAAAGTTTGCTGAGATTGTTACAAGGCCCTATTTTTTCATATACTATATGAGAGTAAAACAGTAAGGTCCTGTTTGAAATATCTTAGATAATGCAAAAGGATACCAAATTCAAATGATGCAAATTTCAAATATGCTCAATAAAGACATCCCAAAAACTAAGAACAATCAAGTGACAAGAAAATTAGTTTGGTTTTAAATTTTATCTAAAGGCTCTCTGTTGAATCTTTCCTCCACTGCATTTTCAAAGCATCTTTTCTATTCTACTACCTTCTCTTTCATGCCACTTACTACTATTCATGTTTTTGTCATAGTTTCCTACTCTGCCGTCCTGTACATCTGGGTTGGGTTGAAGGTTTAACCATAAGACTGAGTCCAAGGTGTTTACAGTAGGAATAACTTCATTTTCCTACCTAAATCAGTCTGTTAAATGAAAAAAGCTTAAGGTACAAGTTGCAGGAGCCCTGGTGGCACAGTGGTTAAATGCCTGTACTGCAGCCACTCACTTACAGACCTTAAGGCTACGAGTTCAATACCCAGTGTTGCCAATTTCGCGACTTTCACACGAAAACGGGGACTTTTCAGAGCTTTTCGTGTGATTTTCGCGCCTGGCTCTTTTTCCGTGCCTTTTCCGTGCCTTTGGCCCTTTCAGCTCCAGCCTGAGAAGGCTGCCTGCAGAGCAACCAAAACCCTTTGGAGTGCCAAGAGGGCTGGAGAAAAACTCTCTCTCTCTCTCTCTAATGACTCCCTCTGAGAGCCAGGACGGAGCAAGCCTCCCAACCAACCTCAACTGTTTGGAGGAATAGTTCAGCCAATCAGAGAGAGGACAGTGATTGCCCCCCCCCCCCCAGGCATTTTCAGGCTCCAGGGGCAAAGCAAAGTGGCTGCAGTGCTGGAGAGAGGCAGGGAGTGAGGGATCTTGGCTGGCTTAATCCCAATTGCCTAGGATTTCCAAGTAAGACATAAGTTTTAAGGCACACAAAGGCAATACTGTACTTGATCATGGTATCATGGCTTGATGTTGTGGACTTCTGTGTCTGCCTGAGAGTGACAATTGAATTTCTGAATTCCTGAGCTTGGGCAGAGTGCCCCAAGCCTACCTCTCAGGGTTGTTGTTGTACTGTGAGGACCATTTGGGTTGTGTGATGTGAATGCGATGTCCCTGAGTGTGTGTGTGTGTGTGTGTTAGTGATTAAATCTGCCTCTGAGCATGGGCAGAGCACCTGGTAAGTTGGCATCCCTGCCCTGTCTTCCCAGAATTTTGTTTTGTGGCTCTCTTTTCGTTCCCTTTTCCATTGCCATCCATACTGCAGAAATAATCCAGTTTGGCACTGCTTCTAACTGCAAGGCTCCCTGCGATGATGGGATTCTGGCCACAACAAACCACCAAGCCCAGAATTTCATGCATGGAGCCCTGGCTGCCGGTAAAAGCAGAGTCTCAACATGTCACAACAAACTACAATTCCCAGGATTCCCTGGTTTGACAAGGGAATGGCCTCCACGCTTCCAGATCACAGCCCCAGAGAATGAGTCTACAGGATATCAGTGTTGCCAGTTTAAGTCCACTTCTTCAGCTGCATTTGGATTTAATAATAATGATGATGATGATGATGACGATAGAGAGATCTTGCAGCACCTTTGAGTCTCACTGAAAGAAAAGTTGGCAGCATGAGCTTTCCTAGACTTAAGCGTATTTCCTCAGATGCATGGGAACTGTAGTTCATTGTGGCACCAGAGCTCTTTCTCACAAAACTACAATTCCCAGAGTTCCCTAGCACTGAGCCAGGGCAGTTAAAGCAGTCTCAAACTGGATTATTTCTGCAGTATGGATTGGACCTTGAGCATTTTTAATAACCAAGGTCCAAATACTGCAGAAATAATCCAGTTTGTGACCACTTTAACTCTCCTGGCTCAGTGCTAGGGAATCCTGGGAATTGTAGTTTGTTGTGGCACCAGAGCTCTTTTTGATAAAGAAGGCTCAATGTCTCACAAAACTACAGTTCCCAGGGTTCCCTAGCACTGAGCCAGGGCAGCTAAAGCAGTCTCAAACTGGATTATTTCTGCAGTGTGTCTTGGACCCAACTCAGGCTGCATCTTCAGACTCCAGAGACAATTCCCAGGATTCCATAGCACTGAGCCAGGGCACCTAAAGTGGTCTTGAACTGGTTTATTTCTGCAGTGTGTCTTGGACCTAACTCAGGCTGCATCTTCACTCCAGAGACAATCCAGTTTCATACCGTTTTTACTGCCATGGCCCAGTGCTATGAAATCCTGGGAGTTGTAGTTTGTTGTCACACCAGAGTTTGCTGAGAGAGAAGGTTAAATGTCTCCGAAAACTAGAATTCCCAGGATTCCCTAGCACTGAGCCAGGGCAATTAAAAGGGTTTCAAACTGGATTTATTTCTGCAGTGCGGTTGCAGCCGAACACGTTTCTATTTGGCACAAAGCTTCCTGAACCCCCTTCATGTCAAAATCAATATCTTAAAAGGACTGAAAGATTCTTTGTTTGGTTCAATGGTGATTTTGAGAGTTGAAATAAGTTATAATTATTTTTATTCAATTATGTTTACGTTTATTTGCAAAACATCTGCCATTTTAACATTATGGGAATTTTCTGGGAATTGTGACTGAATATTCCGTGTGATCTGGGGGGGATTCAGCGGGTTTTGGACAAACATTTCCGGGAATTATCTTCCAGGCTTGTTGGCAACACTGTCAATACCAGCAAAAGGGCTTAAGTTCGACTCAGGCTTGCATCCTTCCAACGTTGCTAAAATGATTACCCAGATTGTTGGGGGCAATTAGCTTACACTTTGTAAACCACTTAGGGAGTGCTTAAGTGCACTGATAAGCAGTATAGAAATGTACTTGCTATTGCAGTTATGTGGCCTCCAGTTCCAACAGTTGTGTGGCTTAAAGTAACAACTTTTCAATAAATGGGTTGTGAGCTCAGCTTGATTCTAATACTGAAAATAAATTCTTAGGTTGGGAAAGTGCTTAGAGGCCACAAGCTCTTTAATGTAATTTAGGGTAGGATTTGATGGATCTTGGTGTTCATGTAAAAAGGCACACGACAGATTCAACGAGAATCTACCCAGCAAAGTTCTGTTTCTGTCTACTCAGAAGTAATTCACAGAGTTGAATGGGACTTACTTGTAACTAAGTGGATACAAGGTCTGTCTGGAAGAGCCTTCAATACAGCCCAATCTACCAAATTAAGGCTGAAGGCTAAAATTGTTTTTGCTGCTTTTTGTCAGCTATCATGAGATTTTGGTTGTAGGAGGACTATGGACACAGGCAAATTTTCAGTTCACAAATAATATGGATGGTGATAAAGTACTTTGTATACCTGATGCAAAGTTAATCCCTGAACCACGACACCTTTCTGAGGATCTTCTCGAACTGCCAATGCTCCTGAATTTACAAGTAAATCATGTATCTGCTCATTGTAGACCTTGGAAATAAGAAAGGGGGGATTTATCAAAGCACATTTCTAGATATTCACAAACATGTCAGTTATCCATAAAGTATCTTGTTTTGCTAATCCAATTTCAATTTAGATTGATAATGAATATGCACACACAAAACTCTCACATAGCGTTCAGGCACCTATTATATTTTCCCTTCAGCCTTCAGTTTAGTATCCTACTTTTTTGTCCAAATAACCTTTTCAACATAGGAGTTAAGGAAGAGATTTCATGATTTGACATGAAACAGAAAAGTATATGGAAGAAATCCTAGAAATTTAATTGGGCAATGTAGCCATGTTCCAACCCATGAAAATATGTCCCACTGAGTTCAATAAGTTACCCAGGCAAGGCTATGAACAGCTACTTAACAGTATATCCCAATGAAGTCAATAGGACTTATTGCTCAGTATTTATTTGTTGGATTTATATCCAATAAATGCACCCAATCCCAATTTATTTACTGGATTTACATCCTGCTTTTCTCCACAATATAGAACATGCAGGCATGGAACCATACCTTATGCATTATAGTCTATTTTGTTTGCTGAACACTTAAATACATGGTTTGCATGGCATTTGGATTAAGCATGTTTTTAAAAGAAAGAAGACAATAAATCAATTTAGTATTTTCCTGTTGGTCTTTCCATTCCTGCCATCAGAAATAGTTAAAGTCCTTTTCAACTATATGTTCAAATGCTACAATAGCACTGAACAATTGTCTGCTTTCTGGAAGGTCAAGTTGGCTTTGTGTAACAGTGAAAACTTTTATAAAACATAGTATATTATGCTAGTTTTCCTTTTAAAATAGTATTGGCCAGTTTGAGCAGATTTAGGGTAGTGGTGTATCACTTTAGAAAAGTTATTTATTTGGATGGCAATGCCAAAGATTCTCCTGGCCAAAGAGCTTCCCCAGAGAAGTAGAGCTGCTTCTGGATGCAAGGGAAGTTGTCAGTTGGTTGAGAAAGACCAACATGGCTGCCCCTCCCACATGATTAAAGCACTTATTTTTGGCAGGATAGTAATGCATCTTTGGAATGAATCTCCTTTGAGCAGGGGTAGGCAATCTTTTTGAGCCGGGGGCCGGGTTGCTGTCCCTCAGACAACTGGGGGGGTCGAAGCCAAAAAATAAATAATTAAATAATTTTTTTTAAAAAAATAAATATATAAATAAACCAGGACAAATGTAGGACAAAATTTTCAAATGGAAGACACTTTTTTTTAAAAAAATGGAGGACACGTGAAAAAATTTGCTGATTTTTAAAAAAATGTTAATATAAATGCATGTTTCTGAGGCTTCTATAGACAATTGCCCCCCCAAAGGCCCCAGCGGCAATCGGCGGCAGGACTGGGCTGGGGCCGGTCCCAAGGCCTCGCCGGGCCGCATCCGGCCTGCGGGCTGCAGGTTGCCTACCCCTGCCTTTGAGGCTGGTTGGGGGAGCATGTTGCATACCTTTCATTCCTGAAAGGCAGCTAGTGTTTCCTTAGCTTCTAACAAAGTTGGTGAGGGCCTATTTTATCATTTTTTTTTCCGTGTTGCAAACATACCTATTATGGAAAATTCTTCTAGTAACATACCTCAAGGTAGGATACTGCAATAGCACAGTGCTTTTCCTCCTTCATTTGCTCAATTGAATTGTAAAGTTCCATCATGGTCAGGTACATCACTCCAGGATTCTCAGGGGAGCCCAGCATCGTGTGAGTCTTTCCGGCTCCTGTTGCACCATATGCAAGCACTACATAGTGAGGTGGTAGGGGAAGGAAGGGATGAGTTGACGACAGGGAAAGTGTTGATCAAAAAATCCAGCATTTGTAACAGGTAAATTTGGCTACTTGGGAACGTTGAACTGATTTATTTTAAAGTGTACAGGTGTTCCTCTTGAACGATCTTTCTGCCCAACTTGGCTAACACTCAGACTTCTCAGAAGCAGGGTTGCCAGAATGAAAACTGGAAAAAGGTCCTGCATACTTAAGAATTTCAGCAGGTATTGCTTGTTGCACAGGGCCATCTCCAGTGTTCAATCTGGCAAAGCTGCCATAGAGTACAGGCTGGAAATAACAACTAAAAGTTAAAACTGCCAAAAAGGAATGGTGAGAAAAAATAGATTGGTCTTTATGATTTTCACTAAGACCTGTCTCTCTGCAAATTAGTAAAAAAAAAAAAAAGCAACCCTCAGCTTTTATTTTGTAAGGTAAGGAAGCTAGTACTGTATATGTAAAGCAAGAGAGACCAAAACAAAATCCTCGAAGCATAGCTTACTCTGCAACAATTTGAGATACGTAGACATTTTAGGACTTAAAAAGTACTTTACTGCAGTCTTCAATATAGGATACATTATTTTTCTATAGGATTTTTCTTCAAATGCCTCATGGTTACTAACACATTCATTATTATCAACAATGAAGACACAAACACAGAGGAAAGTTACCTGTGCAATTATAGCCATTTAAAAAGCCGTCCAGTACTGTTTTGGTAGTTTCTTTGAAGACTTCCAGCTGTGAAGAATCTTCCCCAAAGACAGCATCAAACATAAATTTCAGATCCTTATTTTGTCTTTTGTTCAAATCACGGTACGGTTGTTTCTTTCCATGAAAAAAACTGACTTCCTCCACTTTGGGATCAAAGACCAAAATATGCTTATCGACAACCTGGAGCACTTTGACAAAGTTGCCATCTCTCTCCTTCTGACTCTCTGGACGAACACGGACCACTACCTTCACATGACTGCAGACATCTTCTTGAATGGTAGTAGACATTATGAACACTTCTCATGTAAGGTAAATCCAGCTTCTTCTAATTGGGGAGAAATTAGAATGGCTTAATCAACAACGACAAAGACTGGAGTCCAATGTGATGATTTTCATTTTGGCAGTCAGGGTTCAGCTTTGGCAAATGTGCTAACAGGATAGCATCAGTTCAAGGACCAAATTGTAACTTGGCAAATGAAACTGTCATTAGGCAAATATGCTGCCTAATTTTTTTAAAGGTCAGAGTAATTCTTGCTATATTCATTTAATTCCCTCCACTGCAGGAAGGACAACATGCATCGGACGATGGTGCTAAAGCAAGCAAACACATTTATGGCAAGAGCTGACTTTGTGATTGGCCCAAGATATAAAGTTACTGGCCAAAATTTTTAAAACAATAATTTAAGGGATTGAAAGAAAGAGAGACTTCTGCCAAATGCAGAGTCCTATGAACCCATTAGCTTGGCAAGAAAACCCCATGATAGGTTTGCCTTAGGGTCATCATAAGTAGGAACCAAGTTGGAGGCACACAACAACAACCACTGCCATAAGTTAACAGGCCACTTGAAGGCACATATGCAGAGGCTCAGTCCAGAAAAGCAGCTAGTCTTGTTATTTCCTTCCTTTAAGAATAAAATGAGACTAATGGGGGCTATTGATCTTTAGGTAAAATGAAGGCTACATCCACACTGCAGAAACAATCCAGTTTGTCATTCCTTTAGGTGAACTTCCATGTCTCAGTGCTATGGAGTCCTGGCAACTATAGTTTTGTGAGACATTTAGCCTCCTCTGCAAGAGAGCCCTGATGCCACAATAAACTACAGCTCCCAGGATTCCACAGCACTGAACTATGGCAGGTAAAGCGGTGTCAAACTGGATTACTTTGCAGCTCAAGTAAGACTCCCCCCTTTCAGCGGTGGATGAATACCATGAAAACTCCTGCAGAAAAACAAACACACTTTGATTTTGTATAAAATAAAAGGCTGGTTAATAGAAGAAACACCCAAAGACGCCTTCACAGCCCCTTCATCATCATCATCATCCCCATTAACCCCACCATGGCAAGGGGCTGCAAAGGCAATCTTTTATTCTTGTTGTTCATGTTGTAGTTATTATTATTACTATTATATTTATATCCACCTCGCTTTCCCCCAAAAGCTAGAACTCAAAGCAGCTTACAATTAAAAACATACAAGAGAAAGCATTAGAGCAGAATTAAACGTGTACAGTATTAAAGCAGCCTTATTGCGTTGCAGAAGGAAACAGGCTGCGGGCGGGGGGGAAGGCTTATGGCGGGGCTCAGCCCCCACCCACTCACCGCCTCGGACCCTCTTGCTTTCCTCATTCAGCGCCTAGTCCTCTGAGCTCGATCGGTTTCGCCAGCCACCAAATTCAAACGTGAGCGGATTGGGGTTCCTCGCCTTCTGATTGGCTAGGGCCTGGATGACGTCACAAACGTCTCCCAGACGCTAATACGGCTGCGGCGGCGGTTGGGTTGGTGGGGATGCCTTTTGGCCTAAGCGGGGACCCGTCTCTCAGTCGCCGCATTGAGCCAAGGGAAAGCGAGGCACCTCCTCCATCGCCTCTGTAGGCGGGGAAATAGTAGAGCTGGGCTCCAGTTGGCAGCTGATGAATGAATGAATAAATGGATGAATGAATGGAGAAGAGGAGGAAGGGAAGGAAGGAGGGATGGAGGGAGGGAAAGAGGGCGACTGTGGTGGGGAAGTAGAGGGAAACACATGTATTATTATTGTTATTTTCTATATTATTATATAAATATTAACATTATATTATTGCCTTTATCCAGAATTCCCCATTATTATTATTATTATTATTATTATTATATTTCAAGGATTTATATCCTGCCTTTTACCTTTCACCAACGGGATTCAAATATTCCCCAATATTCCCAAATTGCCCACATGGGTGGCTGCTGTGACAGCGACACCTTTTACTTTCTGGTGCACAATCTTTCCTTCATGCACACAAGTATTAATATTATATATATATATATATATATATATATATATATATATAGATGCCTTCAAGGCTATGTGTTAAAGGTGTATTCGTTGTTGCTGTTGCGTGCTTTCAAGTCGTTTCCTATCATAGGGTTTTGTTGACACATTTTGTTCAGAGGAGGTTTGCCATGGCCATCCTCTGAGGCTGAGAGAGTGTGACTCGCCCACTGGGTTTCCATCAAGGACGAGGAGGGATTCGAACCCTGGTCTCCCAGACTCAAACCACTAACTCAAACTGGATGGGGAGGGAATAAAAAAATGTTCCAAAATCCCAAACTGGGTGGCTGAGATACTTTTGCATTATTATGACTGTCGTCCAGTTGTCAACACTACCTTGCGAGGGATTATAGCTGAAATACTCCAAAATTGCCCACATGGGGATAGTGGCCCAAAATACACTGCAGAAACAATCCAGTTTGAGACCGCTTTAACTGCCCAGGCTCAGTGCTAGGGAATGCTGGGAACTGTAGTTTTGTGAGCCATTTAGCCTTCTCTGTCAGAGAGAGTTCTGGTGCCACAGTAAACTACAATTCCCAGTGTCCCCTAGCATGAGCCTGGAAAGTTAAAGCAGTCCCAAAATTGATTAGTTCTGCACAAACTTTGCTATAGGCACAAAGATATTATTATTATTTTTTAAAATAACCAACATTGTTATTTAAAAACATTTGAGAGATCAGTTTCCTTTGTCTTTGTTCACTAACGACCGTCGTTAAAACTGGACCTGCAACCTCATTTCCATACACAAAGCACTTGTAATTTGAACTGACATCTTCACATAGCAATGGCATATATATATATATATATATCTATATCTGTGCCTGGCTTCCACTAAATGCATCTGAGGAAATAGACTGAAGCCTAGGAAAGCTCATGCTGCCAATTTCTTTCTTTCAGTTAGCCTCAGAGGTGCTACAAGATCCGTGTATATAGTTGGTGGGGTTTATTATAATTATAATAATATGCCTGCAGTGCGGATGGGGCCCAAGTGCAGGAACCTGGCAGCAGCAGCAGCATCCCCATTGCCTGGCTGTCATTCACCCCCTTGGGCTCAGCCTTCCCTGGCTCCGGAGTCCCTCCTGTTTCTCATTCAGCACATCCTGACGTCAGTTTCCACTTGCAAACGTGGGCGACTGGTAATGCCAGCTGCAGTATTTCCAACAGAGGAGGAGGAGGAGGAGGCACTTCCCAAAGACAGCCCTCTGGTTTTACCTGGGAGAAAGCTCCCCTCCATCATCATCCCAGGGACCTTGCCTTGTAACCAGAGCCCCTCACCGCAGAGAATAGAGGACATTCCAGAAAAAAAGGGAGGATATCACCCATCCCAAAGCTGAAAAACGCACACATATAAATATAAACCCATGCTTCTTTTGGGAATTCCTCCTGGACTGAAGGTGGAAATGGAGGACACCTCCTGGAAAAGGAGGACTGCTGGTCCCCCTTTGAGACTGAGAGAAAGAAGCTGGTGGCATGAGCTTTCCCAGACATGAGCCTTTCTACCACCTTTCTTTCTTTCTTTCTTTCTTTCTTTCTTTCTTTCTGTTATAAGGTCCAAAACACACTGCAGAATAATCCAGTTTGAGACCGTTTGAACTGCCCTGGCTCAATGCTAGGGAATGCTGGGAGCTGTAGTTTATTGTGGCACTAGGGATCTCTCTGACAGAGATGGCTAAATGGCTTACAAAACGACAGTTCCCAGGATTCCCTAGCACTGAGCCTGGGCAGTCAAAGCGGTCTCAAACTGGATTGTTTCTGCAGTGTGCTTTGGTCCTCAGTCTCAACGGTGCTGCAAGATCCCTTTGCATAGTGATTTTCCAGACTAACACGGTTGTGTCTTTGAAATGCTGCCCATTTTTAAGTAGTTACGTTTACTGTGTATCTTGAACTCTATCATAGAATCATAGAATATAATTCTATGATTCTCTGTGTGGAAGCTAAGGTAAACCATGCTCTTGGCAAAATTTGATCAGAAGGGGTCTGTACCACCTTTATTTTTTTTGAAAAAGGCAGTGTTGCATAATGGTTTGAGTGCTGGACTTCGACTCTGGAAACCAGAGTTCAATTCCCAGTTAGACAATGAAACCCACTGGGTCACTCCAAGGGAAGAGAAGGCACTGCAAAATGGAGGACATGACCAAGTAAAAGCTCAAAACACTCCTAGAAATAGAAACTCATGCTTTGCACTCATGCTCCCAGTAAATCAGTTCATGCTTCTTAGCCCTGCTCCAAATGGAGGGCATGATGGAATTCCTCCTGGGCAAAAAGTTGGAATGGAGGACCCGTCCTGGAAAAGGAGGATCTTTTCCCTCCTCTGTTGCAATGTTATGGGTGTCCTGCAAACCAAATGGTCTTCTCCTAGCGGTGTATTATTATTATTTTCTTTTGTGTTCAACTTTAATATTGAGAGACAAAACTAGAGTAAAAAGAAGGAAGAGGAGGGAAGGAAAAGTGAGGGAATCTGAGTAAATCAGGGGGGAAATACAGCATTACTGGAGGATTTGCATAGCCCTGTCTTGTGAATGCCTCTTTTCTTCTTCAGATCCAAAGTCAAGGGGCTGGGGAACGGCTCTGTTTTGTTGTTGTTTGTCTTCACATCGTTCAGATTTATGGCGACCCTTTTCTTGGCAAGATTTGGTCAAGGGAGGTTTGCCTTTGCCTTCCCCTGAGGCTGAGAGAGTGTGACTCCATGCCCAAGGTCCCCCAGACGGTTTCATGCATGGCCAAAGTCAGCGTTGAACCCTGGTCTCCAGAGCTTCGGTCCAACACTCAAACCACTGCTTCTTGCTGGTAAATACATAAATAAAGTGGGTCCTCCTCAGCTCTGCCAGCCATCAAGGACAAATGTCGTGCGAGGCTCGATGTCACCAAAGAACGGAGTCGCTCTTTCTAATGCTCTTCATACTAATGTAATTCCTTTTTAACGTCCTTTTTTGTTTGTTTTTAATTGTACTGTACTTTTTGATGTTGTGAAGCCGCTCTGAGCCCGTTCTGGGGAAAGAGGAGCGGGATACAAATAAATATAACAATAACAATAATAATGTTAAAAATATGGTGTGTGTGGTTTAGTTATGTTTTTAAACTTTTGTATGGTCTTGCGTTAATTTTATACTATTTAAACTCGAGGGTTTTAATTGGTTTTTAAACGTTTTTTATTGTGACGTTTTGATAAATGTTTCCTCCTCTTATGTGAGCCGCCTTGGGGGCGGGGTCCCTTTTGTTTCCTTAAGAGAGAAAGGCGGAACTGAAGTGAAACAGAGCAAGAAATGCCTGTGAAGAAGAAGAAGAAGGACCGTTGAGGTGGAATTCCAACGGACGCCCCTCCCCCTCCCCTCAAGCGCCTTCTAGAGACTGAGGAAAGCGCCTCGAGCCAAGAGATGCGCGCGCCCTCAGATTCTCTCTCTCTCTCTCCACTACACTCTTAATACTGCTGCGCTATTCCACTTTCACTGCCCTGGCTGCCTCCCGTTGCATTTTGGGGTTTGTAGGTCACTGAGGCCTAAGAGCTCTCTGGCTGAGGATTCTAAACGCCCCTCCGTGAAAACTGCAAATCCCAGAATGCAACAGGAGGAGGCAGCCAGAGCAGTGGAATAGCAAGGCGGTAATCTAGCCTGCCAGTTAATTTGAGCCTGTCTAGTAAGGGGCTTCCAAGGAGACCCCGCCTGGGACTGAGCTTCCGAAGCGGAACTGAAGGCGGCGGCGCCTTGATGCAGGGAGGACGCCTATTGGTCGCCCTCTTTGTGACGCAGGCGGGACTGGGGGGGGGGCAGAGGCCTTGTTGCAAGGAGGACGCCTATTGGCCGCCCTTTTTGTGACGTAGGCGGGACTGCGGGGCAGAAGCCTCGCTCTCCTCTCCTCTGGATCCGTAAGTATCCTGTTTGCAAGGGAAATGGCGGCGGCGATCAGGTTTCCCGCCTTCTCTGCCCCAGTGAATAATGCACGTTCCTTCTCTTGATGCTTGTGGTTTGGTGGCCTCAAGCCTTCCCCCGGCTTAATGGCGCGTTCTTGGATGCAAAGCACACTGCAGAAATAATAACCCACGTTTATCCTGGCTCAGTGCTAGGGAATTCTGGGAAGGCGCCTGAGACATTTAGCCTTCTCTGTCAGAGGAGCTCTGGTGCCACTGCCAGCTACTACACAGGCACTGAGCCAGAGCAGTAAGAATCACAGAATCAGAGAGTTGGAAGAGACCCCGAGGGCCACCCAGTCAGTCTCTCTCAATCAAAGCATCCCTCCAAAGAAGTGTGTTCCTCTCTGAACAGCAATAACCCCGAGGAAGGGCTTCCCAGTGTTGAGGAGGAATCTCCTTTCCTGTAGCTTGCATCCATTGTTCCGGGTCCTGTTCTCTGGAGCAGCAGAAAACAAGCTTGCTCCCTCCTCAATATGACATCCCTTCGGATATTTAAACAGGGCTGTCATATCACCTCTTCAACTTCTCTTCTCCAGGCTAAACATCCCCAGCTCCCTGAGTCGTTCCTCATAGGGCATGGTTTCCAGACCTTTATATCCCACCTCTCCCAAAAGGATCGAGGTGGGTTACAACACAAAAATACACTACAAAATATACAAAATGCATACACATTTCCCTCTTTAAAACTAGACCAAAGTAAAAGTGGTCTCAAAGTGGATTGTTTCTGGAGTGTGTTTTAAACTTTGTTGGAAACATTTGTGTAGAGTGGAGTTTGCCTTTGCCTTCTCCTGAGGCTGAGAGAGAGTGACCTGCCCAAGGTCACCCGTTGGGTTTCCATGGCCAAGCCCTGGTCTCCAGAGTCGCAGTCCAGCACTGAAACCACTACACCACCCTGGCTCTGCCTCTAAGGTCCAAAACACACTGCAGAAATAATCCAGTTTGAGACCACTTTAACTGATCTGGGTCAATCCTAGGAAATTCTGGGAAATGTAATTTTGTGAGGCATTTAGCCTTCTCTGCCAGAGAGCTCTTGTGCCACAATAAACTACAATTCCCAGGATTCCCTAGTACTGAGCCAGGGCAGTTAAAGCAATCTCAAACTGGATTATTTCGGTAGTGTGTTTTGGACCAGTGAAAGAGCTGCTTCCAAACTTAAAACAACATAAGGAGATGCAGAACAACCAAGTGACTGCCAAAATGGCTGTAAAGTCAGAACAGAGCTCCCGCTTTTCTTTCTTTCATTTGTTCCGCTTTGCATTTAATGTAGTCCAAATTGTTGTTTGAGACTTCTTAGGTGTTAATGAAACGTACCTCATTCTCAGCTGTGGCTGGGGAGATGAGGCACATTGGCAATCAGTCACTCCTGCAGCTAATGAATTAGGGTCACTTCATAGGTTAAAAATGCTGAATTAAATCAATAATTGTTTCAGTTCAATATCAGTACTGAGTAAACAGACTCCCTTCTCCCAGCAAGTGACCCAGATCCAGACCATCATTGGTTCCATGCCATGATGTTGGGGTTGACAGATGCTAGTTACCCAGCAGCTTCTGTTGCAGTTTTTTCAGTCTTAGTTGCTCCCCTGTCCATGGTTTCTTTTCTGATCTCTCAATCTCTCTACTTCCTTATTTTCGTCTTTGCCTTTAGGTCTCTCATTAGTACTTCTTCCATCTCTCTCAACTGCTGACTACCTGTGTCTACCTTCGGTATCCATCTTCTCATGTCATAGGAATTGACATTGTGTTGAAAATGCAGGAGCTTTTGGAAAGCAAGAGGACTAATGAAGAATACACAGGGAAATCCTTGAAGCTTACAAGCTGAAAGTGAGATTCATAAGAAAAAGATTCATAACTTAGTTAACAAAGCAGAGAATCATAGAGTTGAAAGAGACCATCAAGGGCCATCAAATCCAACACAAACCCCCTACAGATAGCCATCCAACCTCTGCTTTAAAAACCTCCAAAGAAGGGGACTGCATCACACTTGAAGGTAGTGTATTCCACTGTTCAACAGCTCGTACTATCAGGAAGTGTTCCTGGTCATTTCTTTATCAGACAATTTGCAACCAGGGGCAGAACTAACATGGAAAGAATAGACATAGGATCCCACACCACACACAGAAGAAAAGTTAAGCTCAACATGTTTTAGCAAACCTCAATCCAAAACTAACAATGTGCATTCAAAGATATAGCCATGTTAGTCTGTAGAATCAGTACTTAGAGAGATCCTGTAGCATCTTTGAGACTAAAAGAAATTGGCAGCATGCGCTTTCATAGACATCAGTCTACTTCTTCAGATGCATTTGGTGGCGTGGAAGCCAGGTACAGATATATATATGCCATTGTTATGTGAGGATGTCAATTCAAATTACAAATCTTTTGTGTATGGAAATGAAGTTGTAGGTCCAGTTTTAACAATGGTCATTAGTGCACAAAGACATAGGAAACTGGTCTGTGTCCATGAAGATGAATTGGCAGATCAAGTTTTGCAATGGGACTAGCCTATGGTGAGGGGAATAGATGAAAGTAGGGTACCCCCATGAGGATAGGGTCAGGTAGTGTTGAAGTGTGTGTAGTGTATCAGGAAACCATTGTGTTTGTTCAGTTGCCGAGGGACTGTAGTTTGTGGATGAATTCCAATTCTGCTGTTTCTCTTTCCAATCTACCTTTGTAGTTCTTTCATTCAATGACCTCATTCTGAGGTCTGAGATAGAATACCCAGGAAGATTGAAAAGTTCTGCCGTCGGTTTTTGTGTATTCCCATTCCTAATTTATGTCCATTTATCCTCTGGCACAGGGACTGGCCTGTTTGCCCAATGTAAAGTACTGAAGGGCATTGCTGACACAGTACAGCATAGATCACATTGGAGGATGAGCACGTGAAGCCCCCTCTCATATTGTGGGTGATACCATTAGGTCTTGTGATGATATTTCCTGTATAAATGTGTGGGCAGAGTTGGCTTCTTGGTTTGTGGCAAGGCTTAATATGTGTGTCGCCTTGTGTCGTCTCTTGTCCTGTAGGTGAGTACCTGTTTGAGGTTTGGAGTCTGTCTGTAAGCGAGTAAATTTCTGCCAGCAACGACCCTTGAAAGAGTGGGATTCTGTCATTTTCCCTCTTCATTTTGTTCTGTGATAGATCAGTGCTGGGTGAACATCTTGCCTTGTTAATTTGTTTTTTTCACTTCATGTGGTGGGTATTGTAGTTTGAGGACTGGTTATTCCGTGAGTTTGGCATCCCTGTCTTGTGGGTCTCAGCAGATGCAATTATATCGGAGGGCTTGGCTGTAGACTATGGATCTAGTTCAGGAGGGAAGCTGGAGGCATGTATGCGTAGCAATCCGTGGGTTTGCAATATAGTGTGATGCTTATCTGTTCATTTTGACGCTGTACTGTGGTATCCAGAAAGTGAACTTGTTCAGTAGATAGTTCCAGGCTGAGGCTGAGGTTGATGGTGGGGTGGAAGTTGTTGAAACTCTGGTGGAATGTCTTGAGTGAGTCCTCTCCATGAAGATATCATCAGTGTACCTCAAGTAGAGGAACAGTTTCTTGGTGCAGGTGTTAAGGAAGCGTTCTAGGTCGGCCATGAAGATATTGGCATATTGTGGTGCCATGCATGTGCCCATGGCAGAGCCATTATCTTGAAGGTATAAATTGTTATCAATAATTGTTTGTGAGTAATTGTGTGTGAGAACAAACTGGCAAACCTGAGTGGCTAGGTCAGATAGGTTCTCATCTGGAATGATATTCCTGATGGCTTCTGTGATGAACAACCTTTCTATTGTGGCAGGCGCTTGGGACTTGTGTTATCCCACCGCTGCCACCAATTTATGTGAAGGTCTCTGCCCACCCTTCACCTTGACACTGGCTCTTTAGACCCTGCTCCCACCTAATTTATGTGAAGGGGCCCCAAGAAACTCTCCTATGATGGCTCAACACCCCTCTGTTTCTAAAGATCAGTAGCGTGGTTTGATTTCAAACACAGGCCAAGTGGATATTCAAAGAAGAATAAAGGTTTATTTTAAAACAGAATGGAAAAGGTAACTTTGGCGCTTTACAGAGCACCCAAAAAGGGCGCTCTGCCAGTGCCCGTGTTTGCTGCGCCAGGGAACCGCAGCGGACAAACCACGCAATTCCCTGGTGCAGCAAAAAGAACCCACAAAAAGCAGGTACTTTTTGTGGCGCGGTTATGACACCACAAGGCGCCAATGGCGCACTTGTGGCATCATTTCCACGTCACGACGTGCGGACGCTAAGCGTCCACTATGTCAAAATGGCGGCGCCCATGTAGAATGGGTGCTGCCATTTTGTACGTGCTCAGCACATATTAGGGTTAGGAGCGTCCGGAAAGGACACCCCTTCCCAACCCTAGTACGTGCCGAGCACGTACATTTTGGCAGTGGGTAACTGCCTCGGACATGAAGTTGTTACTGTGTCTTTCTTGGTTACATATATACAGGTTTGTTCTTAAATCCCAATTAATAACTCAGCCACACAGGCTATAATATCCCTCAGGAAATTATGTAACCGAAACCCCTCTTCCAGAGTCTGGCTACATTGAGTCTCTCTTCTCTAGACTGCCAAACTAATACTGTCCCTCTCTGGACCTATCAGACCCTTTCTTGGTCTATGATCAACACCCCACTCTAACAAAATGCTGTTCCCTCAGGAACTTCTGGAACCCAGTCCTCTCTTGGACTCTACTGTTCCCCAACTGAACCCCAGCGTCCTCCCTCCGGATTCCAAACCCTAACTGACTCAACCCAGCTGCCAAGCGGAATCTTCAAACTCCTCAGCCTGCACCTGATTGGTTTAGGGTCTCTGGCTTTTGATTGGCTGGTTTGTAAGTCAGTTCGTCACATGGCTCTACACAAGCGCACTGTATTAAGGAAGGTCAAAGCAGAAAGTGCAAAGGTATGCTTAATGCTGAACATAAGGAAAACAAAACCAATGACCATTGAGGAACTACATAAGTTCAGCCTAGGTAATGAGGAAATTGAAATGGTGAAAGAGTTGCTTTACATTGGATCAAACATTGACAAAAATAAATATTGCAGTCAAAAAATCAGAAGAAGACTAGGAATGGGAAAGGCAGCTATGAAAGAACAAGAAAAGATCCTTGAAAGTAAAGATGTACAACTGAGTACTAAAGTTAGAATCTTATAAGCCATTGTATTCCCCATTACCATGTATGGATGCAAGAGCTGGACAGTGAAGAAAGTGAATAAGATGAATTCATTTGAGATGGTGAAGAGTGCTGAGGATACTGTGGACAGCCAAAAAGATAAACAATAGCAATAGCAAGCAAGTACATTTCTATACTCCTTATCAGTGCACTTAAGCGCTCCCTAAGCAGTTTAGAAAGTGTGAGCTACTTGCCCCCAACAAGCTGGGTACTCATTTTAGCAACCTTGGAAGGATGCAAGCCTGAATCAAGCTTGAGCCCCTGGCTGGGATTGCACTCGCGACTTTATGGTTTGTGAATGAGTGGCTGCAGTACAGGCAGCTTTGGGGGTAAGATTCAGCTTCTTTGAAATCATACTTTGAAGAGCCATTATGGACCCCCTCCCCATGGGGGCCAAAATCCGCGTATGCTCAAATTCTATTTACTACCTCTTTCTTTTCCCTCTCTTTCCCATCCTCCTCCTTCCACCTCATGTTGCACCACGCCTTCCTCTTCCTCCACCTGCCTCGCCTTCCTGCTCCTCCTAGGTGTGTTGTGGGCTGTGCGTACTTTCTCCTCCTTCATTCACCTCACCTCGTCCTCTTCCTCCTCCCCCCCACCTCATGCCACACCTTCCTCCTTCCTCGTGCCATGCCGCCTCTTTTCTCCTCTTCCTCATGCTGCGCCCTCCTCCTCTCCCTCCTGGCGTGCTACTCCTTACTCCCCTCTCTCCTTTGCCCCCCCCCCCCCCCCGGCTTACCATCTGCAGATGATAAGTCTGCCTATGAGAAGAGCCCACTGTATTAAAATACAGCAGCAAAATACAATAGCATAATCATATCATAATCAGTGGGCTATGTTAGTCAATATCATGTAGTATTTACTGGTGCTAAATCTTCCCTGTCAGTTTCTAAAAATAACAACAACAATAACAGTTTTCTTACAGTTCTTTCATGCAAGCCATTTTGGAAAACTTTAATTTTGATTTCTATTTTCTTGCTCCCCTCCAGGCTGGATTACTTCTTAGCTGATGACAAGATTTCTACCTTATCCTTCAATCAATATTCTCTACAACATGCTTCAGCTTCCATATTTATACAAAATCTGGAATCAGTTTCTTTTTCACAGTTTAATTAAATCTAGTCCAATTTGTTTAGATATATGGGTTAAAAACATACACTCTTCATTAGTCAGTAAATGTGAAACTGAAAAACAATCATTGCCTTTGCATGATAATGAAAACTTCCTGTATAGAGTAGACAATGAAGATAATCAACAACTGCATATACCAGTTATGGTCAAGGAGGTTGTTAATTTTTTGGCACCACAGAATGGCCAGGTAAGATGGACTTTTATTTTCAGAGTTTATATGTGTATGTACCTTTAAAAAGTCATTTTTTTTAGTCTTGAAAAAATACAGAGAAATAAAGCTGCTTTGTTTTTGTTTGTTTTTCCTCTTGTTGCTCCCGTGATACTGGACTGACCTGTGATTGCTTTCAGAAATCATGGTTTTGCATGATTAATAATAAGATTAACCATGGAAGATTATGATAAACCCATAACACATGGAAGAGCTTAGCTGGGTGCAGTGTAGTTAGCTGCAGTATTGGAAAAGAGGAATGATGTTTTACCACTATCATTGCCCCATGATACACTGACAGATAGATTTTATGATGTATTTGGTTAAAGTTAGTAACCTTTGACCATCAGCAAAAAGCCCTTCTACGTGGAGATGAGTTTAATGGAACTTTTTAATTTTTAATTTAATTTAATTTTATTCATTTATTTTTTTTACTTGAGCAATATGGAATATGGACATTTAATTGTGGGATTAGAAAAAAATATGTTTCCATTATCGCTCATCTATATACCATAGTACAACTGTATCACCTTTCTATAGTTGGACTGCAGCTCTCACCATTTCTTACCATAGAATAATCTAGGGCTGCATGATTCCCACCAGGAGCCATGGCGGCACAATGGTTAAATGCCTGTACTGCAGCCACTCACTCAAAACCATAAGGTTGTGAGTTCAAGACCAGCAAAAGGGCTCAAGCTTGACTCGGGCTTGCATCCTTCTGAGGTCGTTAAAATGAGTACCCAGATTTTTGGGGGGCAAACTAAACTGCTTAGACACTGCTTAGGTGATATGAAGCGGTATATAAATGAAGCTTGTTTGTTTGTTTATAGCAGGCTACAAAAGCTGTCGTTTACAAAGATTAATTTATGAAGCAAAATTTGAGACTCCAATTGGCAGAAGGTCACAATAGTTTAGTATCATCTAGACTCATTTGAACACCAATTCTTTCATTGCTGAAAATATTTGTGTTTGTCTTATTCTTGATGGTTCTTAATTGTCTGGTATCTCAGTTTTCAGGTGATGTTGCTTTTATTATTTGAAAATTTACATTTTTTGGTTATTGTTGTTGTATACCTTCAATTAATTTCTGACTTAAGCTGAACCTACCATAATTTTTTCCTGGCAAGATTTCTTCAGAGCTTTGCCATTGCCCTTCTCTGTGGCTGAGAGAGTGTGACTTGCCTTAGGTCATCCAGCATGTTTCCATGACCGAGTAGGGATTTGAACCCTGGTCTCCCAATTTTTTTATTTAGGGAATTATAAAAGGCACTCTGGGCCACTTGATTGGCATAGAGATTAATCTAGTTGTAACCCCAGACAATGAACTTGCTCTTTCTGAAGACATGCAACTTCATTTAGAACAGGTAGCAATCTAGTGTCTGAGACTTGGGAACCAGTCACAGACAAGTCCTCCTTCCTTGCTCCTTTCAGTTTCAGCTGATTGACTCTCATTCAACCCATCTTTGAATACAGACCCTGATCCTAGTTAGATGAATCACCTCAAGGAGCTGCAGCAGCCTCTCTCACCAGAATCTGTGTACCAGTAACAGAAAACTGAAAGCAGCAAAAAACAAACAGAATTTCACAGTTTCCTCAACACCAAGCTGCTTAAATTAAAAAGACACAAACTCACTCTTTCTTCTGTTAGTCTCTCTAAAATAGGCTACCTGTTTTGTGTTCCTGTGTGCTAGCACTGCATCACAGGCTAACTGAGATGGGGAGATGATTGATTTTGCTACCTCTGGAGATGGATAGTACAGGATTTTCTAAGGTACATTTCTTGAGTTACTTCTCAGCTGTAAATACTAGGGAAGAATATCTCACAGAAGTATCAGAAGTGAGAGCTCAGTAGTGGTCAAATCCCAAACTTCATACTTACCTTATTGCAGTTGATCACTGCAATGACCTAACTATGGAAGGGCAACGAATTTTCAAAATGTAGAATTGATTTGTTAATGACTGAACTTGTAGGTTCAAACTTTCAAATTCCATTCATCTCTTCATTTGTTTTAATGCCGTTCAACACAGTGTTCCCCAAACATGGACAGACCCTGTACAATCCCAAAATGACATTTGGTTATGTTTTTTTGTCTTTTTTGGCCAAAGATGTATGGTTCAGAAACATGGTTCAGATGATGTGAGATTGCCATTATTTGAAGTAGATGTTAGCTCTGTCCCCATCCTTGGCACCTACCTGTGGGAGAACTTTCACTGGTTGTAAACAATGTTTTTTCTAGGTAAAGTATCTATCCATTCTTTAGAATCCTCCCCCATCCTTTCTGTACAGTATTCTCTGAAGCACATTGTATGAATGAGTCACCTCCTTTTAAGTTCATTTTCTTTTCAGCAAAGAGCCAGTTGCAATAAATCCACAGAAACTTATATCCTGTAAAACTTGCTATATTAACTAACTGTTATTTTAGGGTATTCTGGTCCGTCAGTTTTTGTACTAGTGAGTCCATAGATGTTGAAAATTTTATTGTGATCTTTTTATAACCATTCAGTGAGTCTCAAAGGTGGTGGAGCCCAGATAATTCTAAACACATTATACCTACATTAGTACTTCTTGCTCATTTTCATTCCTTTGGAGGGTCTTGTAGTTAAATGACTGCAGGACTCCCCCCCCCCCCCATAACAGACAGTAATGGGAGAAGTAAATAAGTGTAGGAGGGCTGCAAAATAATTGATGAGGTGTAGGCGTGTTGGAGCTGAGAAAGGACTGGCAACTTTGGTCATAATATGAATAAGACTGTACAATGAGATACTTACACTGAAGACCCTTAACCATTATTTATTTCATCCCCGTCATCAATGTTAACAGAATCTGGTTTCCTTATGGGCCAAACTACATGTGATACTAAGGCTACACTCTTCCACAGATTATCAGAAGGAGGCAGTTTAAGGGATCCTTTAATGATGCTTCTTATGTGAAAGATTTCTCCCATTCCCAGAGCCACTTTTCCCCCAGGAGGAAGAAAAAATGTAAATACCTTCTCCTTCTAGTAGTTTAGGAACTATTTGTTTATTTATTTATTTATTGCCTTCCAACCCACCAAGACCACTGAAACAAAGTAAAATGGATAAAAATATTTAAAGCATTAAATATATGAATTAAAACATTTAAAAATAAATTTAAACTCCACTTTAATTTTTTTTTAAAAAAGAGACAATCAAAACAGCTGAGACAGTCTGAGGGCTAAGGGAAACTGCATAATCTTTCCTGCCCCCTGGAAACTCCAAAGGTTTGGTGCCAGATTGATTTACTTTAGGATGGAGTTCCATAGTGGAACTGCTGCTACAGATAAAGCCCTGTCACCTTTACCCACCATCTAGCTTCATTGGATGGTAACACATGCAGTGGGGCCTCACTTGAGGATCTTAAATTTGGGGTAGACTCATATGTTGGGAGGCATTTTTTCAAATATAATGATCCAAAACCATTTAAGGGTAGTAGGTGAAAACCAGCAGTTTCAATTGACCTCTGAAGTAAATTGGAATCTAGTGTAGTTCTAGTAAGACTAGTGTTATATAATCTCAGAAATTACAACACTAGTCTGATAGCATTCTTGATCAGCACTGAGTCCACGAGTACCCAAAAGCTACAGACATGAAATTTTAGAGGGAGTGTAACTCTATCCACAACAAGTTTGTATTCCCAACCCCAGGTGATCTTATCTACTGACCAAAGAACTTCCCTCATGTTTGGATTGAGCCTCAATTTATTCACCCATATCCAGTGCTTTGTTGCATGTAGACAATTATTCAAGAGTTCTACATTGTCATTGGCATTATTTGTAAAAGAGAGATAGGGTTGGCTGTCATCAGCATACCGATGATACCTGACCCAAACTCCTGGTGGCCTCTACCCTTTTCATGTAAGTGCTGAAAAGTGTATTCTGTCCAGTGGGATCACCATAGTGTGCCCTTCAAGGAAGAGCTGGAACCATTGTAGAACAGACCTCCCAAATCCCCAGAACAGAGAAGTATCCCAGACATATGCCGTGGGTGATATTATTGAAAGCTGCTGAGAGGTCCAGCAGAACCAACAGGGATACACTCCACAGTACAGTTCCTTGTGTAGGTTATTTGTCAAGGTAACCAGAGTTGTTTCTGATCCACAACCAGGCCTGATTTCAGACTGGAATGGATTCATGTGGTCCATTTTATCCAAGAAGGCCTGGAATTGTGCTGCTGACACTGGGAGTGCATCTACACTGTAAAAATGATGCAGTTTGATACCACTTTAACTGCTATGGCTTCATCCTGCAGAGCCTTGGGATATGTAGTTTTGTGAGGCACTAGCAGTCAAGGCTAAAGACCTTGTAAAACAACAAATCCCAGGATGCCATAGAGCTACAGAAATTAAACTGCATATTTTCTTTTTACAGCATAGGTGCAGCCTGTGTCTAAGCCCATACCTTTAAAAAGGGAGATTAAGAACTGAGCAATAATTATTTAAAATAATAATAATAATAATAATAAAATTTATTTATATTTTCCTGCCTCTCCCAGGTGGACCGAGGCGGGATTACAACCCAAAAATAACAATAAGATACAAGAATAAAACATATAATTTTCAAGCATTAAAACAGTTAAAACAGTACAGTGCGCCCACATTTTACATGGGTGCTCTTATGCGGCTTTTAGCATAGGCTGAAAACTGCGCAGGGAGGAAGGGGTGGTGCGTCCCATAGGGATGAATGGGCTGTGCACCTATGGGGTGCATGCCTGTTTTTCACGAGGGAGTCCAGAACGGATCCCCGTGTAAACAAAGGACGCACTGTACAGTCAAATGATTATAAGATATAGTATTCTGATCCTGAATGGAAGAGTGAATGATGTCTTTAAAGAAGATTGGGTGGATAGGCTTGCCGGAAGAGATCCGTCTTAACTGCCCTCTTGAAACCTTCCAATGACATAATAAGATGGATCTCTTCCAGGAGGTTGTTCCATAGTTTAGGAGCCACTGAAGTAAAGGTTCTTTGAGAAGTTGAAACCAATCTAGTTGGATGTACTTCTAACAGATTTTCCCTGGAAGTTCTGAGAGTGCGGAGCGGATTATACAGGGAGAGGCATTCCTTTAAGTAACTCGGGCCCAAGCCATGTAGGGCTTTATAACAAACACCTTGTATTGAGCCCGGAAGCTAATAGGTAGCCAATGAAGATCTTTCAAAATAGATGTTATATGGTCAAATTTCGAAGAACCAGTGACTAATCTGGCTGCTGCATTTTGTAGTAATTGAAGCTTCTGAACTTGGTAGAAGGGTAGTCCCATATAGAACGCATTACAGAAATCAAGGCGAGAGATTACCAGCGCATGTACCACTGCTTCAAGGTCCTGAAGTTGGTACCAAGCATTCCTGGCTGTCGCATCTACTTGAGATGACAATTGTAGCGATGAGTCCAGGAGTACTCCCAAACTGCGAACTTCATCCTTTAGGGGAAGTGTGATCCTGTCCAGGGCAGGTTGACTAATTTCCTTCCCAGGACCTAGGGAACCTATTGCTAGTACCTCTGTTTTCTCTGGATTCAACCTGAGCTTGCTTTCCCTCATCCAGCCCATTACTGACCCTAGACAGGTGTCCAGAGGAGAGATGCCGTCCCTAGTCACTGCAGCAGTCGGAGACATAGAGAAATAAATTTGGGTGTCATCAGCATACTGATAACACCACGCCCTATGTCTCCGGATGATCTCTCCCAGCAGCTTCATGTAAATGTTAAATAGCTTAAGGAAGTACAGTGAAACTTTCTTGAGCCACAGTCTTACAGTTGCCTCTTTGGAAGCGATTGGAACACAATGGTGTTTCAGAGAAGACAGTTTCCACCATCCAATTGGTCTGCCCTCTTCTGACAGCTCTAATCAGTCAGGATGGACATGAATCTAACAGACAAGAGGTGGGCCTTACTTCTTCAAATAATTTGCTAACATCATTGTGTTAAACAAATTGAAGATTCTTGATGTCACTGGAAGGGAATAGCTCAAGAATCTTCCTCCTGCTGTTTTTCCAGAGAGGACTTCTATCTTGGCCTTCTTTCTTTGTACTCAGAGTCAAATTCTCTAGCTGTCATCTTCAAAATAGTTGTTACCACCACTCTTGTCACATTCCTTTCTGCTGAAGGGGAGTTTGCAGCTTCTACCAAGGACCAGAACAGCAAGGTACTAGGCCTGCCTGCTGAGAGCCATGCTGGGTATGCACCAGATCTCATTTTCCTATGATACTGAGTTTGCTTGCTGCTATCACTATGTATCACATAACAAATGGTAGTATTTCAGAAGCCTATTTAAGGCGCTATATTATAATAGAAAGATGTAATGCTTTTTGGTGACTCAGCTTGTAAATGACACTGTGTACACTTTCCTTCTGCGTTACACTACTAGTTTTTGTACTTCTTTGGCAAAACTAGTCACAAAAGTGGATTAATATCCACAAAAGCTCATATAAAAAAAGTCTTAAAGGTGCTGCCACATTTCTTTTACTTTTCTTTTCTCTTTCCTCCCTCCCTTCCTCCCTCTTTTTAAACTTTGAATGAGACACTGGCCCCAGAAGTAGTGATAGAAATAACTAGTTATATATTGGCTAATTTTATAAATACTTCAATATTGGCTTGCTTATAACAAGTCATATTTCCAGTTACCTTTTGTACCAGGCAGTACCAATTCATTAAGCTTGTTTTATGAGCTATCATGTGAGCTGTCCTTACTGGGAAAAAATCTAGAATTAAAATAGTTCAGTACTTGAAAATACTTGTGGTATTCTGCATAGGTAAAGTGAAAATATGATAATTTTGGATTAGGAATGTACTCATAAAGAATATTCACAAATATTCTTTTTCTTCAGAACAGCATTTTGGCACATAAAAGCTTGCATGAAAAATTATAATTTACTGAAGGATATTTAGTACTCCATCCTAGTAGAAAGCACAAATGTGCTTTTCCCCATTATTAGAAAGAGCACTTTTTTTCAGCCAAATGCCCCCCAACCTCATTGAAAAATATGCAGAAACTCTTACAGTCTCACCAGCAAGGAGAAACTGTCAAAAGTTTCCATTCTAGTGAAGTATATGTGAAGATTTGTAGGAGTCAATATTTGTACTTCTATTCAGGATAAAAATTACCAGCTTGGTAGATGAAGGGAATGCTGTGGATATAGTATATCTTGATTTCACTAAGGCCTTTGACAAGGTTTCCCATGACATACTTGCAAACAAGCTTGTAAAATGTGGGCTAGACAAAGGAACTGTTACATGGATCTGTAATTGATTGACCGGCCGAACCCAAAGGGTGCTCAACAATGGCTCCTTTTCATCCTGGAGAGAAGTGACCAGTGGGGTCCCACAGGGCTCTGTCCTGGGCCCAGTGCTATTCAACATCTTTATCAATGACCTGGATGACAGAATTGGGAGCATACTTATCAAATTTGCAGATGACACCAAATTAGGGGGAATAGCTAATACCCCAGAGGACAGGATCAAGATTCAAAATGACCTGAATAGACTAGAAAGCTGGGCCAAAGCTAACAAAATGAAATTCAACACGGAGAAATGTAAGGTATTGCACTTAGGGCGGAAAAATAAAATGCACAGATATAGGATGAGTGACACCTGGCTGAATGAAACTACGTGTGAAAGGGATCTGGGAGTCCAAGTAGACCACAAGTTGAACATGAGTGAACAGTGTGATGCAGCAGCTAAAAAGGCCAATGCTATTTTAGGCTGCATCAATAGATGTATAGTGTCTAGATCAAGAGAAGTAATAGTGCCACTGTATTCTGCTCTGGTCAGGCCCCACCTAGAATATTGTGTCCAGTTCTGGGCGCCACAATTCAGAAAGGACATTGAGAAACTGGAGCGTGTCCAAAGGAGGGCGACAAAAATGGTGAAGGGTCTGGAAACCATGCCCTATGAGGAACGACTTAGGGAGCTGGGGATGTTTAGCCTGGAGAAAAGAAGGTTAAGAGGTGATACGATAGCCCTGTTTAAATATTTGAAAGGATGTCATATTGAAGAGGGAGCAAGCTTGTTTTCTGCTGCTCCAGAGAACAGGACCCGGAACAATGGATGCAAGTTACAGGAAAAGCGATTCCACCTGAACATTATGAGGAACTTCCTGACAGTAAGGGCTGTTCGACAGTGGAATGCACTCCCTCGGAAGGTGATAGAGTCTCCTTCCTTGGAGGTCTTTAAACAGAGGCTGGATGGCCATCTGTCAGGGATGCTTTGATTTGGATTTCCTGCATGGCAGGGGGTTGGACTAGATGGCCCTAGTGGTCTCTTCCAACTCTACGATTCTATGATTCTAGGAGTCAATGCAGTAAAATTATGAGTGAATCATGAGACAAACATCTCATGAACTAAAAAAATATATAAAAAAGCATGAGATTTAAAAAATCCCCACATTGCATAATATCCAGTGTTTAAAGTAAGCAAACTTTGTACACTGATCCCACAGGTAGAGTCAGAAGGCATTATTTTTAATGTGTAGTCGAAGGCTTTCATATTTTTTGTGGGTTTTTCGGGCTATGTGGCCATGTTTTAGAAGAGTTTATTTCTGATGTTTTGCCAGCATCTGTGGCTGGCATCTTCAGAGAATGCTGACCTGGAAGAGAGTGGGGAATTATTTTTGCTTATCTTCCCTATACCTCCAAGAATGGCCATCGCATCTATCTGAGATGATAACTGTAGAGATGGATCCAAAAGTACCCCAAACTGCGTACTTCGTACTTCGTCCTTTAGAGGAAATGTGATCCCATCCAGGTTGATAAATCTCCATCCCTGGACTTGGGGAACCTATCGCTAGTACCTCCGTTTTCCCTGGATTCAACTTGAGTTTGTTTTCCCTCATCCAGCCCATTACCAACCCAAGGCAGGCATCCAGAGGAGAGATGCTATCCTTAGTCACTGCATCAATCAGAGACGTAGAGAAGTGTATTTGGGTGTCATCAGCATACTGATAACACTGTGCCCCATGTTTCCAGATGATCTCTCCCAGCAGTTTCATGTTAAACAGTGTGGGGGACAGAATGTCGCCTCGAGGGACACCAGATGTCGGCTCTCTTTTTGCAGAGCAGCTGCCCCCCAGCTCCATCTGGAATCTATCTGAGAGGTAGGATCGGAACAGTGCCCCGGATACCTAACTCAGGCGTTCCAGAAGGATACCATGGTCGATGGTATCGAAAGCCGCTGAGATGTCCAAGAGCACTAACAAGGTCACACTTCCCCTGACGATGCCCAGACGGAGATCATTGACTAAGGCGACCATGGCCGTCTCAACTCCGTATCCCGCCCTGAAGCCGGTTTGAAATGGATCCAGATAATCTGCTTCATCCAAGACTGCTTGGAGTTGGAGGGCGACTGCCCTCTCGATCACTTTGCCCAAAAATGGTATGAGGGAGACTGGTCTGTAGTTGTTTCTCAGCAGGGGATCTAGAGAGGGTTTCTTTAAAAGCGGTTTCACTATTGCTTGTTTTAGTTTTGTTGGAAATACTCCCTCCTTTAGGGATGCATGAATTATAAGATTAATAAAGTTTTTGTTGCATCCCCTCCCTGAACAGTCAGCCACGATGGGTAAGGATCAAGAGAGCATGTCATTCTCCTTATGCTTCCAAGGAGCTTGTCCACTTCATCAGTAGTTACAAACTCAAAATGATCCAGTCTAACACAGTCAGTGGAGTCACTGGACACCTCTCTCACTGTTTCTGTTATAATGTCCACGTCTAGATCAGCCTTTATCTGAGAGATTTTATCAGCAAAGAAGTCATTAAAAGCATCACAGCAGGCTGTAGTTGGTTCTAATAATGGGTTCAGGGTGGGAGGCAGTTGAGTTAGCTCTCTAACCACCCTGAACAGCTCTGCTGGATGGGACTCCACTGATGCAATACGTGCAGCATAGAACAAATTCTTTGCTGCATTGATCGCCACTCCATAAGATCTCAGCAAGTCCTCATGGTGTGTCTTGTTAGATATACGCTGATGTTTCCTCCAACAGTGCTCTAGTCGTTGTGCAGCCTGCTTAATTTGGCGAAGATTTTCCGTGTACCATGTTTTTTTATTTCAAGCGGGCTGGAAAGGACGCTCAGGAGCGATAGTGTCAAAAGCCTTGGTAAGGTCGTAATCCCAGATATCAACCAAGGCTTTGACCAAATCGCCATCATTCCCAGTCATAAATCCCTCTAGAGCTTCCTGGAACCTTTTGGGTTCCATCAGCTTTCGAGGGCGGACCATTTTAATAGGTCCTCCACCCCTGAGAGGTGTATTGGGAATAGCCTTCAGTCCTACCTTGATGAGGAAATGATCCGTCCATGACAGGGCAGAGATCTGATTAACCTCATGTTTATAACCAGATGATGTTCATGCATACAATCATCTCATTGGTTTCTAGAAGAATGTGTTTGCAATGAACAAACAGGTGGCCTTGCAAAATTCAATCAGTTACTTTCCTACTTAATTTCTTGAATTTAGGCAGATTTTCCTGCAATCTTTCATTCTTCTCTGATTCCTGCTTTTCCTTTCCAATCATCCAATATTAACAGCAAGACCTGTTTTGGTGTGTGATTTCCTGATGGATTTCAGCATAGAATTTTTCAAATTCTTCTTTCTCTGTAGTTGGAGCTTAAACTTGGATGATGGTTTCATTGATAGGTGCTTATGCCTATTGTAATTTATTATACCAGTTGTAATATACCAGTTGTAATATCTGACTGCTTATATTTGTTGTAATATCTTCAAAAATAAAATATGTGAGCAGGAACATTTAATAGAGCACTTTAACCTAAAACTTTGCTTTTACTTTCTTTTTCAGATAAAAGTTAGCTCTAGCGTATATTAGTCATGCTTGATCCTTCATAAGCAATACGCATGTTTTCATGTTGTCAAAAGCCAAAAGGAAATAACAGGGAGTGAAATTAACAGAATACCATTGAATTTTTTCCTGCCACAACAGGCTACTAATGTCACCGTCTGGATAAAACATTTTCTGTGAAAATAACAGGTATGTAAGGAAGAAGAAAGTGTTCAAGAAAACTAAACTTCATATAGAAACAGCATCATGGTGACAATGTTCACAATTTTTTGTCATCTTTTGGTACAGCCAAAAATGTTCCTTTTTTCCTAGTAACTATTAGCACCTTGTATGCAAATGTTTACATCGTTTACATTGCCTTCAGGTGTCTTTACCCACCCTCCCTGCTGCCAGGATAGTGTATTAAATCTCATTAGCAGCATAAATGTTGTGATATTGCTTCATTAACTGCATATTCCCTAATGGGGTCAGCTTATTTATCTGATTAAATCAGGAAGGAGATTGCAATAGCTGCCACCAGAGGTCAAAAATAAAATAAAAAAAGCAACTACATATATTATATGTTATTATTGTTGTTGTTATGTATAAAAAGGAAAAATGATAGGGGAAATCTAGTGCACCTTGAAGATTAGCATAGTTTTGTAGCTGTGGAAGTAGAATTAGAGTGCAGTGGCATAAAGAAAGAAACAGATTGTGACTCTGATCATAATCTATAAAGAGCTATGTAAAATGGTATAGGTCAGTCAAGCAGCTAGGTTGTTAGTCTTGAACTGTCAAAGCAGTACATTCTATCCGAAAGGTAGTTCTGTTGAAGTAAGAGATGTTATATTTGTAACTGTGTTGAGATTTTGTTGTTGTGTGTCTTCAAGTTGTTTTCTGTTTATGGTGACCCTAAGGTGAACCTATCATGGGAGTGTCTTGGCAAGATTTGTTCAAGGCAGGAGGCAGCCATTGTGGTCTCTTCCGACTCTGTGATTTACAATGGGTTTGTCTTTACCTTCTGAGGCAGAGAGGGTGTGACTTGCTCAAGGTCACCCAGAGGGTTTCCATGGCTGAGTGAGGATTCAAACCCTAGTCTTCAGAGTCATCGTCCAGTGCTCAAACTACTACACTATGCTGGTTCTATCAAACTGTTTTGAGAACCAATGAATTAATGCAGCAGTTCTTAGCCTGTGGTCCGCAGACCCCTGGGGGCTGTGATGCCCTCACATGGGGGCCATGAAAGAAAGAAAGAAAGAAAGAAAGAAAGAAAGAAAGAAAGAGTCTTTAGCAAACTGATTGATGAAGATACTGAGATCCCACCTCCCAATGACTTAACAACTTCTCTCTGTTGATCTCTACCCCCAGTCGTGGAGATGGTATCCAATCAAGGGCATGGAGGAAGATAGTACCTATGCCTTGGCCTTCTGTGACAGTGTGGCCTCAACCCCTTGCCACCCCTGAGGCATTTGGCAGTGGGCAATGGAAAAAGTGGCAGTGGAGCCTGTTTTCATAGCCTTTCTTTCTCAGGAGCCGGTGTGGTCTACTCAGTCTACCTCCTTCATACGCTTTGCATTTCTCCTCAACTCCCGGGCGACATGTAAAGTGCAGGAACGGGAGCAGAGTTCAACATTCTCGTTGTGAATATAATAATAATAATAATAATAATAATAATAATAATAATAATAATAGGGTGAGGGTAGTCAGGTGGGTCAAAAAGAGAAGAATGAAAAGAGAGGGTGAACTTTGGATTTGGGAGAGGGAAGCAGGTGGGAAGAACCAGTGTCGGCCAGGCAGGAAAATACCCATAGGCTCCCCAATCCCCAAACTTTCATAATCTTTCAGATGATATGTGGCTCAGTGGTACAGCCTTGGTGCATGTACAGCTCGGCTTGCTGCCTTCTCTTCCCAATTCACAGTCATGCTGAAATTTTTTCTCTCACTGTTACTTCTCTCCCACTGCATTTTTCTTCTCCCTCCCCCACAAAAATACACTTTATTGTGCCTACTGCTTTAGGCATTGGGCAAGGATGTGGTTGTGCTGTTCAGAACTTGCTTGGGTACTGCATGTTGCTTGGTGCCCAGGCTATGTGTGTGTGATGGCTCTCAGGCCATGCAAGCACAAGGGGCTATGTGCTAGAAAAAGTTGTGTGGGAGTTGAGGGGAGGTCAAGGTAGGGCCGTCTGACTTTTGGAAGAGTCACAGGTCATTTTTGCCTTGGCTGAAACAGGCTAAGAATGCAATCCCTCTTGTGCTTACTTGGGAGGAAATCATTTGTAACAGAGGAATTTATTTTGGATTAACTATGTTGAGGTGGTCACATTGCAAGAGGGCTGGCTTATAACAATGCGGTGAATAAAATGCAACACCAGCCTTCTCATTAATAATTAAAATAAATGATATTAAGCTGTTGTTTCGATGTCGAAGTAGGATGATGGTGATGAAGATTATTATTTATTATTTAAATTTCATGCAATCATTCTAGTAAAAATAAATAGAAGTGTGTGTTATTTTATTTCTCCCCTGCTCCAGATTTGAAGACCTCCTGATGAGCAATTTTAAATCGATATTTGAGGCATTTTAGGGTTTTAAATCTTGAGTAAGACTTGGGTGGTCTGAAACAAAAAATAATTTAAAGAGGGTTCTTGGAAAAGAAAACGTTAACATTAAATTAGTGTGTATAATATCTCAAGAAATTATACCATTGTTAATGGATTGGAATTTATGAATATATCCCATCTATGATTTTTTTTTTCATTTCCAGTCTTCCTTCAGTTTTATTTTTGTTCCAAAATCTGTCTGAAGGTAAAGATTTTAGTTATATCATCATGACCAGAATGGATTTCTCCCAAACCGTCAAATAAGAATAATATTAGAACAACAATCAATAATAGAGTATCACGAACTCATATTGACAAAAATTGGCAATAGTCATGGTGGACATGGAGAAGGCATTCGATAATGTTAGCTGGATATTCCTTTTAAAAATATTAGAAATAATGAATATGGGAGAAGAATTTCTATCTTGGATATAGGCCATTTATAGAGCTCAAAAGGCCCAACTACAGTAAATCAAGAAAGACAGAGTTTATAAGAATCGAGAAGGGCATCAGAAGGGGTGCCCATTATCACCACTTCTATTTTGTTAATTCTAGAAATTCTGAATAATAGGATAAGAGAAAGTTCAAATATAAAAGCTGTCAAAATAAAAGGTTGAAATTAAGTTGCTTTTGCAGACAATCTAATCGTTTTTGTGAAGACCCACAAAACGTATGGAATACCTAATTTTAGAGATAACTGATTGGTCAACATGCTGGTTTCAAAATAAATCAAGAAAAACATCTATGATTCTTAAAAACATGAAAAAAATTAGAAGAAAAAGAAATACAAAGGAAAACAGGATTTAAAACAGAAAATAAAGCAAGTGTTTGGAGTAATAATAATCAAAAGAAACATCGACGTATTTACAAATAACTACGAGAAGTTTTGGAAAGAAATAAAAAAATGATTTAAAGAGGTGGTCCAGTCTAACTTATCATTAATGGGAGAGCCTCCATTATTAAGATGAATGTACTACTTAGGATTATATTTTTATTTCAAAATTTACCTAATTTCTAAAGAAAATACTTGGAAAATTGGCAAAAAGAACTATCAAAGTTTCTCGGGCGATGGAAAAAAGCCAGAATCAAATGGAATATTGACTGATGATAAAACAGGAAGGGTGGTCTCTCCCAAATCGCAAACTATATTACAAGCATCATGTTTAAACTGGTTAGAAGAATGGGTGAAATTAGACAATGATGGTTTTATTGTTAGAAGGTGATAATATGCGTTATGGCTACACGGTTATATGTGGTATGACAAAGCCAAAGTTGACAAAAATTTTGAACACCACTTTATTTGTCGTTCTTATGTAAGAGGTAGACAAACAAAAAGACAATTCTATAAAGAAATCCAGGATGGAACTCATCACAGGACGCTTTTTTATATAGAACCAGAATAATAGAGAACAATGGTGTGAAATATAAAGAATTGTTATCAATTGAAGAAAACACTGATATAAAATGAAACCTATAGATCAATTACAAAAAGAAAAGCCAAAAGTAAACTGGTTCTATACAATCAGCTAATTACCCAGTTTAAGACAAGATAAAATAGAAAAAGGAATAATTGAAACAAGAAATGAATTAGACAAAATTTTCTTTGATAAGAACAGTCCTCGCCTAGCAAATTTTTACAAATTTTAAAGAATCGAGATAAGAGTCAGAAGTGGTTAAACACACAATGATACAAGGGGGCATGCGAATAGGAAGACTATTGATCTTGACTCCTGGGAAAAATCTTGGCAAATTACAAAATAATTTACACCATCAGCCAGAATCTAAAACAGAACTATTTTAAAATGTTTTAATCGTTGGTATATGAAATCAACCTAGATAAACAAAATATACAAAACGGGAACAAAAAAATGTGAAGTGTGGGATACAGGAAGGAAACTTCTATCACTGCTGGTGGAAGTGTAATAACCAAAAGAATATTGGAAATCGATACATGAAATTATGACTGATATCTTACAGATAATAATACTCTAATTCCTGAGTTCTTTTTGCTTGACATGATAGAGAGAGAAAAAATGATACAAATACTTACAATAGAAAGTTGACAAAATTATACATGGTTACCTCAGCAAGAATCCTTTACACTAAGTATGGAAAAAATTCAAATTCCATCTACAGAGGAATGGTTATGAAAGTAAGAGAAAATATGGATATGGACATACATCATTAATGAAAAATGAATCCTCAAAAGACATTATACAAGATGGGATTGTGTAAAAGAATTTTGTAAGAAACAAGAATGGACCTTTAATGTAATATAATTAGTAAACTGTATAAATTAATAGAATATGGAAAATAGTACAGTAATATTTAGAAAAGAAGAGAGGAATCTGGAAGTTTATCTTTATTGTGAAAAGTTTATGTATAATTTATTTAAAGATAGTTAAATAAATATGTGATACTATCACTGTAAGACCAGTACAACAACAGAATTATGACGTCTGATAAATAAGAACCTAGGAATAGAAGAAAATTACAGTAATAAAGATGAAATAACAAAGATAGGAAGTGCATGGATAGAAAATGATAAATGTATCTTAGAAGAATCTTCTGATATTGGCAAATGTATATGTTGTTTTGTATGTTTATATGCGGTGAGTTTGTCAGTTTTCTTTTTTCTGTTATATTGGATTGTCAATGTTATTTGTTGGTAAATTTTAAGAGAATGAAGGCCAATAATCGTGAGTCCAGGGGAAATAAATGTTCTGCCACTGGCATCTGAGGTGCTCCATTTCTAATGACAAAATTATGTTCAGTTATTCTATTGCATATAAACTGTCTTGTTTATCTTGTGTAGAGGCACATTTTCGGCACATTAATGCTATCATTTTTAATTCAGTTATATTCGCCTTATCCCAAAACTAGTACCGAAGCAGGTTAGAAATAGTATCACAACATATGGGTTTCAAGAAGGACTTTAAATTCTTAGAAGGTTGTCGGTGATCGAAACCTGCATTTTTCTACAATATCAAGTTTATGTTTTTTAAAAATGTGTTAATAGAGGTAGGAAATACATTTTTTTTCTCCAGCAGAAACACTAGTCAAATAACTTCTGGTTTTTGTGCTCACTAACACTGTCCAGTCTTTCTAGACAAACGCATATAAACAAAGCCTTTGAACAAAAACAACAAAAAAACCAACAAAGACTAAAAGGTAAAAATCCATAGAACTGCACACTGTTAAAGACCCTTGTTGTGAATTTCCAAAAGGTTTACAGCTGCTGATGGTAGATTAAAAAGGAAGAAACTATCCTAAGCTCTGTAGAAAGGGAGGTTCAAAGCCTCGGAGAAGCTATTGAGAAAGTCCTCTCCCATGTTTCCCACCAGATATACTTACGAAGATGGTGGAACCAAGAGAAGGGTTTTCTCTGAAGATCTCAGAGCTTAGTCAGGCTTATATAGCACCCTCCATCATTATCTGCTTTCCCAAACTGACATCACTACTGCTGCAAGTATTCAGAATTCATATTTTCCTCTCTCTCCTCCTCCAGTGACATCCAGGATTTAATTTTTCAACACATCCTCTATTAACACAAAAAGAAATCCTAGGACAAAACAGGAAATACAGGGACTTCACATTCACAGTACATTGTGAACATCCCCCCCCCAATAAATTCTTTGTTTTTAGTATAAGCACAGAAACCTAACAAGACCCCCATCTGAGCAATAAAGCAGAACTTACATAGTCTTGACTGTGGGACAACTGTTGCATTTCATAATTAGGTTTTTTCCCTTCTTCTAATGAATTTTACATCTTGTAAACTAATAGAGAGACGGCATTTTCAAGCAAAAAGAGAATGTGGTGGGATCTTTGGTCATCTTTTATATCTGATAAGATGCGTGATCAGCAGCAGTTGTTGTGTTGCCTGTTAATTTTTTCATGTGTAAATCAGTTTATTTCTAAAAGTCATAAATAAGCATAACAACACACTGAAAGACAATACCCCCCAATTTTCATGCGTTATAAAAATCGCTATTATTTATCCTTTTACTTCACTGTTCATCCAATGCATTAATGAAGCAAACAATATACTTTTACTTTACTTCACAAAGGCGCGAGAGAGCCCTTGCCAAAAAAACTGCAGAAATGAGTTAAATAAAAACGACTTTTGTTAGCAGCAGATTTCTCCCTTAGGAACAAAATAAATACATTATTTAAACACTAATAGTTGGGTCAAACCTATCTAAAACTATCTACAACAATGCAGAAATATGGAGGGGTTCTTTAGAAATTCAGTGCTCTCTGCCCAGCAAGGAGGCAGCTGGGATCTAAAGAGGTTTTGCCTGATGAAAAAGCCATGAAGTTTCAAAAGCTGCAACATGCATTTTGTGCATTTGGTTGGTCTAATAAAGGCATCATGTTTAATGGATTTGTATGTTATTGTACTTGCTACATGGCCAATACAGCTACCCTGGATATAACTGTAAAAACTATTCTGTATTCGAAACAAAAATGTGTACAGTATGCAAAATGTGGAGAGTTTAATATTTTTCCATCACTGCACCTCCTCCCCTCCATTCTTCTTTTCCTCCTGCCCTCCTGCACCATGAGGCATTAGCATCTCAGCAATGCTAATGGACTTCTTCCCCTTCCTTTTCTTCATATACCTCTTATTCCCTGAACATAATATGTTATTAATACTTGCTTTTCTTATTATTACTAGTAGCTACTTTGCCCACTCACTGTTCTGACAGCAGGCATGAAAAGTCGTAGGGACAGTGTCAGGAGAAGATGGAAAAAGTGAATGTGTGTGCGACACATAAAACAGTATTCCCCATGTAATACTTGGAAAATGCCAGAAAATTGTGTAGAATGGGTATTGTAAGAGAAAAGGATACTGTTTTGATGTTTTTCACTTAAGGGTTTAAGTTGCTAATGTAATTAATATGGTTGCTAATATAATAATGTTGGTTCTGGACCAGGTTCTGAGATGTAAGATACTATTAGGAGGGTCTCAGTGATGAAGACTTGAAATGTGTTTTTTGCTTTTTATCTGCATGCCATCTTTATGTACCTCAGGACTCCCGATTTATCATGAGTCTCCATTAAATCAATACGTCCTCACTGCTTGGGCTCATAACGTTGTGCCAGTATAACCGATGGTTTCTTTCTTTCTCGGTATCAGATTCAGTAAATTTTAAGGGACATTGGGTTGGAACAGACTGGCATGTTAAGCCACGTTTACACACCACACACTCCCATCTGCCTGGAAGCCTCCCAGCCAGTCACATGGGGGCAACTTCAGGATGCTCCAGGGGCGTGACATTTATAGTTGCTGGAGCCCCAGAAACTGCCCAGGGCTTGCGGCCGGGATGCTTAAGGCTGCTTTTCTACTGGCCAAATGGAGTAGATCTTTTCCGTTCCTGTTTGGGCCAGCTCCAGGGTGGTTTGGGGGCCATAATGGTGGTTGCCATGGCTCCAGAGCAACTGGCCCCAAGCTGCCTTTTTTCAAGCAGTCTGTTCGTCCTCTTAGGCCGTGTTACGACCGCCCCTTTGGGGCGGCCTGTAGGCGCTCCTTTCCCTGCCGGATCGGGGCCTCAGCTGCCAGATGGCAGCCTCTGGGGCCCCGATCCGCCGCTTCCAGCCACGGGGAAGCGGCAAAGCCGCTTCCCCCGCACTGGAAAGGGGTGTCCTTGGGGCTTCATGCCCCAAGGACACTCGGTGGCGGAGGGAGGAGAAGAAAGGGGCCGCTCAGCCCCTTTCTCCCTGCATCACGGTGCAGCTGTCTAAAGGCTGCGCCAGCGATGCAAATAGCGGAAGGAGCTCCGTTTTGGAGCTCCTACACTGCGGAAGGGCACTGTATGTGCCCTCGCGCGGCGCAGCAAAGATGTCACGTCCACGCTGCTCGTTTGGAGGCGCGCGTTCATGACGTCGTAATGGCGGCCCCCATGTGGAACGGGCACCACCTTTTGTACAGACTCGATCCGTACTAGGGTTAGGGGCGTCCGGAAGGGACGCCCCTTCTAACCCGATTACGGACCCAGTCTGTATATTACATGCCCATGCGGAATGGGCCATAGTCTACTTTTTTTCTATGCAATAGCCCAATCACATGACATGTTACTTGAGTCAATCATTGGTCTTGTTCAAGCATTAGGACCAACTATTGTTTGCTGTTTTGGCCATGCTTCTGGCTTATATATGTTAGAAGGCACTTCTTGCTTTTTCTAATTCCATCCATGCACAGGTATCTTAAATATCACTTGAAATTGAGGGAAGGAAAGAGGTTGATAGGACAAGCTTTCATAGACATTTTGAGGAAGTAACTTTAGTGTAATAAAGCTTATGCACCAACTATCTTTCTTTCTCTCAGCCAAGTTACTACAAGATGGTGGGAACCAAGAGAAGGTTTGTCTGAAGATCTCAGAATTTAGGCAGGCTCCTATTGCACCCCTAACATTATCTATTGTTTCCCAAACGGACACCATTCTGCTGCGGCAAGTATCCATAATTTCATTTCATGTCAACTTTAACATTTTTGTTTAACGATAGGGATGAATTCATACCTTTGTTTTGAGATGGAAAGTGAAAAGATGTTTCTTAACTGATATATGCCTCTTGAATTCCTATTAAAACTGGTACAGTTGGCACTGTATCCACGGAATCTGCACCCCCAGATTCAGCCATCCACAGCTTGAAAATATACCCCCCCTCCCATTTAAAAAAAAATCCAAAAAACAACACTTGATTTTTTCCATTTTAATCTATCACACCCATTTTCCACAACCACACATTGTATGTAATGGGATTGCGGATTTTGGTATCATGGGAGGTCCTGGAATCAAACCTCAGTGGATCCAAGGGCCCCACTGACAGTTTTGTCTGCTGCGGGTGCCATTGCTGGCCATATTTTTTTTTTTTTGGTCTCCTACTGTTATTGATTGCAGAAGTGCACAAGTGGTTGGTTCCATCATCCATCAACTTGTTTCACATCCCATGGAGCAAAGATACAGTCATGTCAGGTTACCAACAATACAGGCGATTTCATGAAAAATATTAACTAACTCACTGGACCAACAAGGGCTGTGGGGGGATAGGAGAAAGGGGATATGTTCAGGGAGGACACCATAATCAGCTGTGCCAATGTGTCACCAGGTGACCAAGGTGCAAAAGGCAGTCAGTTGATTGTGTGATCAGCGATTGGTCACTTGGGGTGTCGAATTGAGCTTCTGGCTGGGCAGGATGAGTTAGGAGCAATTGGAAGCTGCTGGCAAAATGTCCTGTGCTTGTGCACATGCATTTGTGGCAGAACAGGAAAAAAATAATGGCGCAGTGTGGCTCGTCGTACATGAATCCTGTTTGTGGCAGGTTTTCCATGCAATGGAAGGGAAAAGGAACTCTGCGTGTCAGTTGTTGGGCTGTTGTGGGAGCTGGGCAGAGTGCTCCTATGTGAGTAGAAAACCCAGAAATAAACCCGCCTTTTTCCCTTCCATCTCCTCTGTTTTAGTACATTTGGCCCTTGGTAACTGTGGCTGATTCAATCCAGAAGCCCCTGTGGATAACAAAATCCACAAATGCTTGAGTTCCATGGTCCCCAAAACAGCGTGTGCATGATGTGCCATTAGGGACAACGGAACTTCATTGGTAGCATGTGTACATGGCCATGCTGCCATTAGGGAGGCCCATTGTCCCTAGTGGCAGTGATGTATGCAGCGCCTGCACCGCTATTAGAGACGATGCACCACAACGGAGGACAAAGGGTGTGTCCTTAAAGGCCACGTGTATACATCACCATTGGGGAATGACGCAAGCTTGCCATCCACGGATGGTTGAATCTGCGGATGGGAAGTCAACTGATACAAACTGATTTGAATAAATATATTTGGATTAGTTATCTTGCGATTTAGACAGGGGTAGGCAAACTGCGGCCCGGCGAGGCCTTGGGACGGCTCCACAGCCCGTCCGGCCGCGATTGCCGCCGGGCCTTTGGGGAGCAATTGTCTATAGAAGCCTCAGAAAACACGCATTTATATTAACATTTTTAAAAAATCAGCAAATTTTTTCAACGTGTCCCCCATTTTTTAAAAAAAAAGTGTCTTCCATTTGAAAATTTTGTCCTACATTTGTCCTGGTTTATTTATATTTAATATTTTTAAAAAATTTTTAATTATTTATTTTTTGGGTTCGGCCCCCCAGTTGTCTGAGGGACAGCAACCCGGCCCCCCGCCAAAAAGATGGCCTACCCTGATTTAGTAGCACCATTTTATTGCTCTTAGCCTATTGAAAATGTATTTTAAAAGCTCTTCTGATTAGGAAAAAATGCATAAATAAAGAAACTATACTCTCTTAATAATTTTCAGCGTGCCCAATTCCTTCAAAATGTTGTTCCCTTAGAATGAACTTGAAATCGTATTAATAATGACTTAATGTCATTGAGGAAATAAAAATGTACAGTTTAGCACAATTTTAATTAATTTCAGTTTAAAAAAAAAATGAGAAGGGCATACCACAGATTTATAAAATGATGGATGATCTGGAAGAATTAGGTAGAAATATGTTTTTTTCCATCTCTTATAAGAGAGAACTTGAGAGGGTTGAGTGAAACTATCAAGAGATTCATGGGAGTTCAGAGGAGCTTCTTCTTTACATCATCTACAGCTAGTTTGCCATCTCAAGATTGTGATGTTTCACTACCATAGTTGGCTCAGCGTGTGTAGTAGTTTTGAGCAATGGACTAGGGCTCTGGGAGACCAGGGTTGACTCCTGGTCTGTCATGGAAACCTATAGGATGACCTGGGCAAGTCCCACTCTCTCAGCTGCAGAGGATGGCAGCAGCAAACCCTGTGATCGTCAGAATTGCCATCTTAACCACCAAGCCATTGCATTCTAATTTTGCATTAGTGTCACCATAAGTTGGAAACAACTTGAAGACACAAAACAACACAACAACACAACAAATAAGGTAAAACTGTCAAAGGCTGTTAGCCATTAAGGATATATGTAAGTTTCAGGATCAAGGATAGCATGCCATTGAACACTGCAAACTGGGAGAAAGATGAAAAGAGTATTTTTGACATTATGCTCTGTCTCTGGACATGACATGGGTATTTGATTGGCCACTACAGAAAGAAGCATGGTGAACTAGATAGACTAGTGAGCTAATGAGCAGGGTTTGTTGTATGTTGTTATGACCCTATGAAAGTACATGTAGTATTTCTCCTTATGTTTTTCTTCTTGTTTGAAGCTTAAAATTAGTACGGTTTTATAATATTTATATTAAATAGTTTCAAGGGCCTAAGGTAGGAGACAATGTTGTTCATGGACATGGGAAGGGTAAGGCCTACAAGATAAATATCTACAAGGGTTTTTGGGGCTGTACTTGCAATACCGGGACTGTTAAACAAGTTAATTAACAAATATGTACAACATGTAGAAAAGCACAATTTCCCTTTCTTGTAATGAGGTTGGATTAGAAAACAAAACATCTTTAATATAGGAGAACAATTAAAACAAAGTTGCCTAAAAGACAAATATTTGGTGGGATTGTCAATCAGTAATTTGAGCTGACACTGTGCTTTAATTAATTTGAGACTGTTACCATTGTCTATAGCACTACAGGCTTCAAGCTGCCTATGACTCAGTATGCTGACTCATCCAGCAAAACTTTTCTTACTAAAGAAATATCAAGCACCCGCAAAGATGAAAGATCAAAAAGAAAGCAGGTTCACTGACCTTCTTTCCAAACCTTTCTATTAAATTTCAATTATCAGAAATGTACAATATGTCTTCTCCCCCCCATAGAGTGTAGTGATAAAAGCTGTTGCAGGAACATGATTTTATTATAAAATAATTCTCTGTAGTATATGGTATTCTAAGAATTCCCATTCCAGTTAATATGGATGTACAGAATGAAATCAACAGCACATAACTGTGTCATAAGATCTTTCTAATCTATTCAATTACCTAGCCATAACTTCTACACCTATGGTATTTTCTTATATTCAGAAAGGTGTGAAAATTACTAACTCATTAGTACCTTTCAATTTAATTGCCATTGAAACTTTCACACCGCTTCTTTTTCTTTTAATAAACACTTGATGATTCAACTAACTTTTTATCACAAAATATTAGGGATGAGACAAAAGGTTCAGAACAAAGAATATAATACTTAACCTGAACCTTTGTCTCATTACTTTAACTCGCTTTCAGACTTATATGTCAAAAACCAAAGTTGAGATAGCACAACTTTTTTTTTCCCTCTTCCCCGCAGCACTCCATATTGCAAAAAAATCTGTTCTTCAGAGTTTCCCAGCCCATTTGAAGCATGGTAGTTAAAAGAGCATGGTGGAAAAGTTGGATGAATCAATCTCCAAAATCCCAGGGAAACCCCACCCCCCCTTTTTTTCCTCCTCTTCTTTTTTATCTTCAATTCTCCTTCTTTTCTTCCTCCTCCTTTTTCTTCTTCCTTCTCCTCCTCTCTCTCTCCTCCTCTTCTCTCTTAACTCCTGTTGTTGTTGTTGTTGTTGCCTTCAACTCATTTCCCCTAAAGAGTTTCCTTGGCACCTTTCTTCGGGGGTGGGGTGGGGTGGGGTTGCCTTTACCTCCCCTGAGAGTCTGAGAGAGTGTGCTTGCCCAACGTCACCCAGTGGGTTTGCATGGCTGAGCTGGGATTTGAACCTGGTCTCCCATTGTCGTCCTAGTCTGATACTCAGGCCACACACCTACTGGGCCCTCCATTGCCTTAAGTACAGTACTCAGTTTTATTGTTGTTGTGTCCTTCAAGTTGTTTTATGGAGACCCTAAAGCAAGCCTATCCCTGGGGTTTGCTGGGCAAGATTTGTTTCAGGGAGGTTTTGCCATGGCTTTCTCTGCTGAGAAGGCTGAAAGAGTGTGACTTGCGTTAGAGTGAGTTAGGAAAAGTTTAATCCACTATGTTGTTGTATTGTTTCATTTTATGTTGTAACTGCTAATTTATGAGGAATAGCGGTATATAATAAATTTTCATTCATTCATTTCACTTGTTGTTTTATGTTTACATGTTTGATGGACAAACAGCCATTGTTTATAAGTGCAGTTTTTTCTGCTTAATTACCTGCATGTCATAAGCCTTGAATTAAAATACCATATTGAAATAAATCTGGTGTTTTAAAAAATTTTTATTTGGTGTGCGTTGGAAGAGGGATAGTCTTATACAGCGAGTATATCCAAAACTCTATATTTTTAAACTGGAAAAAGTTGGGGGTCCGTCTTATAACGCCCAGTTTGTCTTATACGCCGGAAAATACAGTATTTGTTTATTGTGCCAGACATGATAAACATAATGAAATTTTCTATTTCTATCAGAACAGATAGAAAATGTTTTCCCAACTCTATAATTCTATGAAAAACCTTTGTTGAGATACCTTTGAAAAGTTTTTCTCTAGTCTAATCAGAAATATATTTCCCCCCTTTGTTTACACAAGTTCTGATCTGTCAAAGTTGTGTGAAATTTCAACAGGTGTTATCATGTATGTATGCTTCAAAGTAAATTTGCTTGCATCGTTTACAAAATGATGTTCAGATAAATAGATTTGTAGATTATAAAAGACATAGGCTCTTTTATCTTCAAGATGACTAAGATGTGAGGACTAATGTGTTTTTCAGCCAAGGTCTTTGTTTCATTAGTTTATATGCCAGCTCAGTTTGCAGACTTTTACTCACTAATTTTGAAGTTTAAGAAATGTATTTGAAAGACTAATTGGAAGCATGTAGCACACCTTTAAATTTTGTATTAGAAATAACTAAAGTTGTAAATCTCTCTGCAAATGGACTGTAAATGCTGTATAGTTAAATTTTAAATAAACTAGCCTTGATTTGTACACTGGTATTAGATAACCATAAAAGTGCATTGTAGTAGAGGATAGAGTCCAGGAGGATCCCCCCTCACCATGTCAAGGACGGCACTATGCTTGTGACCATGGCAAAAATGTTCTTTCCTGAAAACCTGCACAGCAGCCCAATGGATTAGGGACCAACAGTGGTCCACAGGGCAACAGTTTGAGCAGCAGTGATCTACAAGATAAAAGTAAAGAAGACATATTGACCTGGTTCTAAAATTATACCACAAATGCTTACAATTCGGTGTTTGGGGCTATTTATGCTATATTGTTAAGATTTAAAAAGCACCCCATTTTTCATCTCACTGTCAGTTTAGGGTTTTAATATTTTCACACAGGTACTTTGCAAGTAATTATAGGGAAAACACATATTGGTGAAGAACATGAGCTTCTATGGTGAGAAATTAATCTACGTAAGAAATTAATCTTATTTTAATTTCCCTCTTAGTTTCAAATACCTTCTTTTGTAAAACTGACCTCACTAAGTATAAATCACAATAACTCATTCTTTAATATGTATTAGTGTATTGTACCTGCTCAGCCAGATGAGAATAGAGCATATCGATTACAGCAATCAGAGGTCATGGAATCCTCTCTTCTTGGTGAGGTTAGAAGCATTGTATTTTCTAATTACTGAAAAATACCATGGTGTATATGTTAGAGGCAAGAGCTTTTTTTCGTCATGAACTTCTGTTTTAAATCTCGTGCACATTTCCAACACCTTTATGAAGCAATAATAAAAACTAGGAGATAAGTATTGCCAAGACAGGAGAATAGGTGATTTAAGTTGTTTTGGTTGATCTAACCTGATGGTCCTGCTCCTTGAACTTCTTTGTGGTGTCTACAGTATTTTTTTGATGTTGTGTGCATGTGTGTTCCTTCTGTGTTTAGCGCATGTGCCACAGTGTGGCACTACCCCACAGTGTGCTCAGAGAAGAGAGAGAGAATTGTTTGCCAAATGTGTATCTTGATCTACGTATAAACTCTAATTGTCATATTGTTCTAAATTATCCACGCCAAAATGCTTACAATTCGGTGTTTGGGCTGCCTGACAGTCATTCTATGCTACTTTGGCAAAGCATAGATGAGTAACAGATGGCCCTCCTCTTGTTTTTCAACATCACGCACTTCAGCCTGGTCTGGTCAATGATTATGGGAGTTGCAGTCTGCAGCATTTAGATACATCTTATTTAGGAAGGGCTATCAATTGCCCGTGTGTGTGTGTGTGTGTGTTGTAGTCTCTTAATCATTTGTTTCTGATTAACATATTGTGTATCTTTTGTTGTGCCAGTTCAGCGCGATTGTTGGACTACTATGATCCATCTTCTGTCTCCTTCCCTTCTTAACCTATATTGCCATATACCCTAGATATCCTATGTAGCTATAAAAGCAAATGGACTGTACCAGTTAAATGCAAGGGCGTAATTGCTCACCTCAAACGCCCCTGATGTATAAACTCTTGGAAACAAAAAACAAAACAAACAATTTTTATTCCTGTTCTTTGTTCAAGATATGTCTATAAAGTTTTTTTTCTGCTGAAATTCATCGTGTTGTGTTTGTAACACTCTGTAAATTCATTCAATCTACCAATTATTGATTGGACATCCAAACACGGAACAGTCCAATGTTTCACAGTCCTCTAGAATAAACAACTTGCTTATTATCAGAAGTGATAGAACATACGACTCTTTGTCTTTTAAATGATAATCAAGAATAAATTATGATTGTTTTAAAAATACATTGAATCTTAAGGACTACAATGTATCACAGTTTGCAAGGTGATGAGCATACTAGTTAGGATAAATTGTAACATGTAAGTAGAAGGACTTGCTACAACAGTTTTAATGGCAAACTGGTTGGGGAAACCATTCTTGGTTGAGCTGAATTGTGTTATGATTGGATCAGACTATATTAAATGGTCAAGACAATCGGGTCTTTTACGGTCAAGATAAATGTATTCCGGACAGATACTCTTTAAGGGCACTCGACTCCCTAGTGTTAACTGGGTGGCCCACCCATTGCACAGACTGTTTCATTTCTTACAGGGAGTCACAACATCTCCTGTGGAGTTATCAGAACCCTTCTCAAAGGCTTCTAGTCTCTTATCACGCCTCTTCTAATCTCTATGCAGGATATTTTGCCAAGGTAATAATTGCATCTGCCATGTTTTCTAAAGCGGGCAGGAAAAAGTGTGCCTATGGACTGTATGTCGCCCCCTCCAGGGCCGGTTTAGTGACCCCCCGGCCCTCGAGGGTCAATTTGTTTTTCCTCCAGTATGATCTTCTGAGAATGTTGGGAGCCCCAGGATTCAAAAGAAATTCTTGCAAAAATTTTCAAATATTTTTGTCCTTAATAACCCAAATTGCCTCTAGGACACAGGACAGCCCTAAAACTTGGGCAGAATGTCTCCTAACAGGTTTGTGTGGAATTTGGGATTGGGAGTGATTTTTTTTTTTTTTTTTTTGTGGCAGGAGTATAATGGAATATGCCACTTAAGGTCTTCCTGCGGGGCTATGCGGCTCCCTAGCCACCCAGAGTTCCCACCCCTATTATAAGGGATGCCTTTGTTTGCCTGGTTTCTAGAATATTCTTAGTGAGGTACTGCATAGGCACAGAGCTTATATGTGTAAATGACCATCAAAGAAGCACAGTTCCTGAAAATGGTGCATAATAGTCATATGTAGCTGGCACTTTTATTTTTTTGTTGTTCACTGAACTTGGGGACGAAACAAAACCCTAACGATTGGCTTGACGCTGCTCTTTTGATCGCCAGATCAGGGCTGCGGCAACCACATGTGCTGCGTCCCATCCAGCATTTTTCCTGGCTCAAAATGAAGCGGCAAAATGCTGGTACTTTTTGCAGCAGAAAAACGCCACCCTTTCTGCGTGCGCTGTTTCTTTCCGGAGCTTGGGGCATGGCATATGGATGATGACCCCCCTATGGCACCTGATCACGCCGTCCCGCGCCCCACAGAGCAGCTTTTCAATGCTCCTGCGGATAGGTATCTAAACGCCGTGCTGCTGGAGCAACAAAAAGCTGCTCCTGTGTGGCAGCGGGACGGCGTGATGCAGGTGCATGGGGAGGTACATCATCCGTATCCATGCCCCCAGCCTCCGGAACCAGCGTATTGTGCTGGTCCATACTGGTCCTTAGTTTAGATACTGGTATTGAGTAGCAAAAAGCTCCAAACTAACCTTGAGTAGGAGGGGACTCCTGTTAGGGCATCTAATGAACTGCACCACCTTTTTTTACCCCCTTCCTTTTTTCTAGCAACTCAGAGGGAAGTTATTAGGGTACAAACTTGACTTTCTACCTCTGACTCTGCAGAGATTTTTTCTCCCTTCAGCCTTGTGGAGATGAGAACAGAGCAGGTATAATGAAAGTCTGTGGACGTCTGAAGTGGAAGTCCTGTGAAGGAAGCTTTATTCTAAACAGTAATCTACATGCAAAGGGTTCTCTTATACCACAGATCCCTACAGGAATAGCAAAACAAATGCACATAAATTGAGCTTGGTCTCAAAAACATTTGTTCTCCTTAAATAAATAAATGTGTGCATGTTAATGATATATAGTTTGTTGTTGATTTCTCTCACGGGATTCTCTCTAAAGCATTTTGAAGAATTAAGTAGGGAATGGTAAAAGCAGTAAAAGATGATAGGATGTGTTACTAGGTAGGGGATTTGAGATGACTTTTTGACTCCGAACTGTATACTTCTGTAAGCATCTTTTTTCAATATAGACTTACTTTTCTTAACAGGTTTTGTTACCATCTTCAGCTGTGCTTTTGCTCAGAATGACTATTAGTGTAGGAAGTCTTCTTATCTGACTTGTCTTCTACCATTCAAAATGTTAGGTCAGATTGCTGCCACCCAGGTCACAATTTCCATGAGGGGGGGCACATGCTATTCTGAAACCAACTACAGAGGACCCTTGTTATACGCTGGGGTTTGGTTTCATTCCCCGCCCAGGATAACACAATTTGTGGATCTGCAAGTCCCATAAATAAATGGCAAGCAAAGGCGTCTCTATAAAAAATGGAAATCAAGGTTTGATTTGAATTTAAACTTTTTTTGAACATTTTCAAACCGCGGATGCTTGAATCCTGTATAAAAAATCAGTGTAAAGAAGGGCTACTAGTTGTAGAGGAAGTGTCGGTTCTTGCTTTTTCAACTGTATCTCAAGTAATAGAAATAGGGTGGATATTCTTTTAAATTTGTCTTGAGAAATTTTGAAAGCCAATTTTGTACTAAATTTTACTTTAGTTGTCAAAAGTCAGAATATTTTCTAGTTCCCTGGACTTTTTAAGGAAATTCCTTCACTTCTCCTCTTCAGCTGTCTACGGACAGGATTGCTCTATTTCACACTAAATGGGAAACAGAAAAATGTTCATATCTAACATCTTTGAGATGTCCTTTTATATGTCTTTGCATTCCAGAACCATCAAGTCGTTCTATAGTGCTGTATTATTAGCACTTCTGGCCCACTGGCAGAAATTTAATATTCATCTTCGTGTTGGTTTTTAGAACGATGTCTCTGGCTAGACTGATGGGTTTGTGTGTCTGTGGGACATTCTAAATTGTGCTGTCTATTCCACACATTTTCATGCGTTGCTCCTGGTTAACAACACTGCTAGGGTAGACTAGCACTATAACAAGTATTAAACAAAAAGGTAAGTCTGCGAACTTTCTTTAGGAAAAAATAGGGAAGTGGTCAATAAGAATCACATTTATATTGCTAGTGCTAACTAGTGTTCATCCATTGAATGATGAGATTACATAAATGTTGACTTAATAATTCAGCAGTTTTGATTTAATACATCTACTTTATTTGGGGACTAAACCAGTTTACTTAGGCAAATGCTTTTAGTTGTAAAATAATTCCTTAGATTACATTAAAGAGAGATTTCTCTTCTTTCTTTTTGGGGAAAACATTTTAAGGTTCTGTAAACCAGTAAGAGGAAAAAAATTGAATGTTTCCATGGTAGTTTTTTCTCCAAACACATAATGCTTTTAAATAAATTAGAAGCAAGGCTTTGCCAGTTTAATGCAATGTGACATCTCAGTTTCACAGTGTTTCACAGTTAAACAATTTAGGACATTGCATAATTTGCATAATGCTATAGTGAGAAAAAGAATATAAGCATTTTTTGTAAGATGTTTCGTTTCCCAAAGGAATTCCTACTATTTATAGCGAGTTCCATACCTAATGAATAAACCCTAGTTTGATAAGTGTGTAATTGAAAGCTATGTGGGGAAGTGTAGGGCTGGGAAATTAGGCTTGCTAGTATATTAAAAACATTTGCTTTCCCCTATTTTCATTCAAAGCCATAAGATTTTCTTTAGGGAAGGACTTGACTGAGCCAGTTCAGTGAACAAGGAGAGCAGGGTGGTCCCATGTTTATGACTGAATGCCGAGACAGACTGAAGACTGTAGACAGCATGCGGCTAGATACTGTCCTTCATAAAGATACTTCTAGAGCTGATAAAACTTTGAAGAAATAGCAACTCATAGATGAAGTTAAGGGGGGCGCAATCCTATGCATTTCTCTGGGAAGAGGAGTGGATTGAAATTGAGATTGGAAACTGCGAGTTGAAAGGAGGATGTTATGATCCTCTTTATACGCACATGAAGTTCTTATGCCACAAATTATTATACATTTTCATCTGCAACATAAATTTCCATTATATTTAAAAGTAGTTTATTTTTTCTGATTGTGGTTGTTAAAATATTTTTTTCTGTGTGCTTTCTTGAGATAATGCTGACCAACCCTATGGTGCTCAAAGATGAAGATGGTTTGAATTACAGTTTCCCCATAATTCCCGCACCATTGGCCCATAGTGGCTAGGGCTGATGGGCACTGCAGCGCCAACAGTGTTGTTCATGTTGTTAAATGCCTTGAATCCAGCTCGACCCTGTGGATGAAACCTAACACAAACAGGTGGATTTCACTGAAAACTAGTCCAAGCCAAGGGGAAAGAAAAAAACCCACCAATATATGGATGCCCTAATATATGATTATAGATAGCGATATATTATAGATACCAACAACAGTACTGCACAATAGTTTTTGGGTGGGGTTTTCAGGCTAGGTGGCCGTGTTCTAGAAAAGTTTCTTCTAACGTTTCGACAGCATCTGTGGCGGTATCTTCAGAGAATGCTTGCCTGGAAAGGAGTTGGGTAGGTATATATGTACCCCGGAAAGGCAGGAGTATTTGCGTGTAGTGTTTTCTGTTGCTTAACGGAAGGCCTCAGGGTGGGAAGGGTCTGCAAAGAGGATTAGTGGGTCCTGCTTGATTAAGTGCTCTTTCTGCTTGATTAGTGCTCTGTCCTGCTGGGAAACCCTTGAACCCGCTGGAAATTCTCATTTGCAGTTGTTGAGTCTTCATCCTGGCTATTTTTTCAGGACTGGTGGGCAAAACATCACTATTTTTTTAATCTTAAAATTTGTCCAGTTTCATCTAAGGATAGGTGCATATATATAGTGTGATAACACATGAATAGAAAGCTGCAGGCATGAAAAGGTAGACTATTTTATCTTCTCATTTTGTTGACTTTATGGGTTAACCAAGCTGAAAATAAAATTTGTTGGCAGCAAAGGTAATTTCTGCGGGGAAGAAGTGAGATGACAGGGAAGCCTAAAGTGTTTGCAGAGTTGAGTAGAATGGAGTCATGCAAGTAACACCCAGTGTCTTTATAAGGGAGGAAAAAATTATAGCAATACATTGATTTGATTTGTTTTTGTATGTAATAGAGCATTCACTTTCCTGGGGCACTTTCCTGTTACAATAAGGCCTTTAGCCTTGGTAAACAAAAACGAAGAACGCGTGATGGCAATAAGCTATGGATTGGTGTAAGCCTGACTTCTGGCCCTGATTTTTGAAGACCAGGTTGATAATTCTCCTGTGATCTCTCAATGACTTTGGATACTAGTGGCCCCATGGTATTTCCTTAACAAGCTGCAGCACTATTTTTGCATGGTATCACTGATAGGAATTAAAAGATTATGTTTGAGAAGGCCCTTTCTTCCCGAAAAAAAAAACTTCTTCCCCATTCCATTGATAGGATTGCCTTATTCACTGCTGCTAAGCTCAATACAGTACGCGACTTTTTTACTACCGATATATTGAGATATTTGGATCTTGTGTTGGAGATCTGGAATTGAATGTCGTTTTATGCGTGAGGGTATCCAAATCAATGTTTTCCTTTTTCTTAGACCCGAGTGGGTGGTTAACTTGTTCGAAAACATATTTGAAGTCCATTCACACAGTGGTAGGAGGACAAACGCCTACAACTGGCAAAAAACCTTCAAGCAAGCCAAATTCAAGAGGAGTTTCAGAGGATCTTCAAGTTTTAGGTAACATTTGGACCTCTGGCAGCATTATAATCTGCCTAATGGGAGTTGCTATGTGGATTTGCTTATACAGTCGACCCGTCTTATACACTGATTTTTTTAATTATACCAATTCAAGCAACACAGCTTGAAATGTTCCCAAAAAAAGGATAATTTTCAAATATCAAACCTTATTTTTCCATTTTATAAGGGACACCATTTTGCTATGTCATTATATTTAAATGTACTTGAAGCGACATGGATTTTGTATACACGGGGATCTTGTAACCAAACTCCAGTGTATAATAAGGGTCAACGGTATTCTGAAGGCCTCAGGTGCCTGCAATGTGACAACAGCAACAGTTGGAGAGAAATAAGGGGCTGGCCACAGCTATCCATATCTTGTAGATAATGTTCCTTATACCAGTTTGGCCCGTCTTATACACTGATTGTTTATACGTGAATTCAAGAGCATACATGGTTTGAAAATGTTAAAAAAGTAAAATTTCAAAGACAAAACCTTGATTTTTCCATTTTTTATAAGGGAAATCAATTTTGGCTATGTTTATATTTACTGGGAAACTTGTGAGCGTACACGAGTTGTTATACAAGGGGATCTTGTAACCAATCCCCAGTGTAATCACAGGAGTCGATATCGACTTAGTTGTCCTATAAATATGTTGTCCCCCCCTGTGAGCTGCATTTAAAAACAGTCCAAAGGGGGTTTTCTTTCTGTGCAGTTAAACAGGGGATGTCATCAGGAAACACAACAGTACAGTTTTTCTATTCTTTGTGAGCCTAAGCACAATACTAGGCCTCCAAAAATCTCCTTGCCATCTTTGCTATGATATGGGGTCCAGTCCCTTTTGGTTTTCTAGACCCTTCACCATTTAGTACGCCCACCTTTGGACACGCTCCATGTTTTCAATGCCCTTCAAAATAGTCCATATTGGGAGGGAGCAACTTGTTTTCTGCTGCTCCAGAGACAGGACCAGGAACAATGGTCCAAGCGGCAGGAAAAGAGACTCCATCCACCCTCAACATTAGGAGGAACTTCCTGACAGTAGGGCGGTTCGACAGTTGGAACACACTCCCTCAGAGGGTGATAGAGTCTCCCTCCTTGGAGGTCTTCAAACGGAGCTGATGGCCATCTGTTCGGGGATGCGGTTTGATCGGAGTTTCCTGCATGCAGGGTTGGACTGGATGCCCTTGCGGTCTCTTACAACTTCTGTGGATTCGATGATGTATAATCCTGGATAAAGCTAGTTGCAACTGAGTGGCGCCATCAGAGAGGGTGAAACCAGGCAGCAGCAACTCATCCCAAAGCACCCGCCCCAGAAATAAAGGAGGGAACTGTTCTTGGCGTGCCACTCCCCTAGGGGGGTTTGGCAAGTGAAGATGGGGGTGAAGCCATTGATCGTTTATGTCTGCTCCTGAGTCGTACAGCCTCCCCCTTCCTGATTCTGTTTTGATTTTTTTCTGCTATTTGGGTTCTGGGGGTGCGCAAGCTATTGCTGGGCCTCCTTTTTCTTGAAGAGATGGAGAGTTTTTTTGTAATTAAAAAAACTGTTTTTTTATAACTGAGGGCACATCCTGTCTTTGCTTTTCATTCCCACCAGGAGATTGGGGGTGGGCAGAAAAGCAGGTTCCCTGGGATGAGACCCTTTTTTCAGCTGCCATCCCCTAACAGGAGGTGCATGGGGGATGATGCCATGATTAACTTACTGCACGGTTACTTTACTCTCTGCACTGCGGATACCACCACTCTTGATGGCACTGGATCCCAGCCCTGGAGGTCCGCAAAATTAGTTCAGTTTGTTGAACAGCCCAACAACAACAGGCACTCTTTTAACCTCTTTCTAAGCGACTGGAAGTTTTCTTGATGCGATCTTACTTCTTTCATAGTATGTATTTATTTTTATTTCTTTCTTCAAAATAAAGTTGAAAGCAGCCGTTTTTTTTTAAAAAACTTCTGCGCTTGCTCCCCACCCCCCCATCCCAACAAAATCAAGGGAGAAGTGGGATAGGTTAACAAAACCACAAAGGATGGTTTATTTGAAGGACCTTATCTCTTAATGAGCCCATAGAGCTCTAAAGATTGTCTGGATAAGCCCTTCTCTCGTCGTACTCCACCACACAGGCCAGACAGACTGGCAGCATCAGCCAGCGTTAAGCTGGCTTGGGGGTGTGGAGTTGTACACGTGGCCACTTCCCAAGTCCGCACAGAAGTTGCGCCAGAGATTACCAACCCTGGTGGGCAGAGGTTAAATGACTGTACTGCAGCCACTCACAAACCAATAATGCGGCGAGTTCAATCCCGGCCGGGGCGCTCCACTCGATTCAGGCTTGCAATCCCTTCCAAGGTCACTAAAAATGAGTACCCAGAATTGTGTGGGGGAAATTAACGTTACAGTGTAAACGGCTTAGGGAGTGCGTAAGTGCACTGATGCAGTATAGAAATGTACTTGCGAATGCTTTTGCCATTGCTTATAAGATTTAGAATAATGCAGTTTTTTTAAAAAAAATTAAGTTGTGCGTATGAACGACAGTTTATTGAATGTGAAAATTAAGCTAGTTACCAGACAAAAAGTTGCCAAACCTTTTTGATCATACTCTGTTGTAAAAACAAAACAAAAACCCCAAACACCTTTAGTAGGTGGCAAGCATGTTCTTATCTTACAACTCAGAATCAGCGTTCTTCTGGTAAGCCATTGTTATGTTACAGGGTAATTGTTAGCTACTCAACATTTCTATCCTAAATTGCATCAAAGAGACCTTTCTCTTGACCTAAGGGAAGAGTAGTTGTTGGTGTCAAAAGTGCAATTGAAATGAGTGTAGGAATGTCGCCAAGATATAGAGTTTGAATTCTGCCTTATTTAATTTTTATGCCCACATTTAATCAAGTATGTGCTGTTTTGTTTTGCCTTTTGACTCCTCTGTCTTGTTAACATGTTAAAACAAGGACAGGATGTGCAACAATTGGCCATGCAGTGAGTTTGCCAATTACAGTATAAAGATGAAGGCAAGGGTGCTGAAAGTGAGAAAAAGAACAATCAACAGTTTGAAGCAGCAATTTCTGACCGGTTTGTGTGTGATAAAACAGAGTGGAATCAACCTAAATTGTGGCCAAAAGAAGATAATCACTTCTCAAGTTGGATTTCATTGTAAATAGAGTGGCCAAAACGTTCATTTACATAATTCGGGGCTGCACACCTATTTATTATCCCTCGCCTTAAAATCCCTGGTTTAGAATTTTTTTGAGAGATGTAGTATGTGCAATGTGA
>NC_056522.1:287535191-287664205 GCF_019175285.1 Sceloporus undulatus | reverse complement strand
TAAAAACACTTTATCCCTCCCCCCTTAAGACAATATTAAACAGTATAGCATATTAAAAACACAACATCAAGCATAAAAACAGCAATTAAAACCCTGATATCCCTCTGTTGATCCTCGACCATCACTGAGATGGGGCCACGGGAGGAATGAGGGAATCAGGGAACCTGGGCTGGGATGGTTAGTCTGGAAAGGCCTGCCGGAAGAGATCCGTCTTGACCGCTTTTTTAAAGTGAAGGCGGTGAGGGGAGTCAGGTGGGTCAAAAAGAGAAAGGAATGAAAAGAGAGGGTGAACTTTGGATTTGGGAGAGGGAAGCAGGGTGGGAAGAACCAGTGTCGGCCAGGCAGGAAAATAACCATAGGCTCTCCCAAATCCCCAAACTTTCATAACTTTTCAGATGACATGTGGCTCAGTGGTACAGCCTTGGTGCATGTACAGCTTGGCTTGCTGCCTTCTCTTCCAATTCACAGTCATGCTGATATTTTTCTCTCACTGTTATCTCTCTCCCACTGCATTTTCTTCTCCATTCCCCACAAAAATACTACTTTATTGTGTCCTACTGCTTTAGGCATTGGGCAAGGATGTGGTTGTGCTGTTCAGAACTTGCTTTGGGTACTGCATGTTGCTTGGTGCCCAGGCTATGTGTGTGATGGCTCTCAGGCCATGCAAGCACAAGGGGCTATGTGCTAGAAAAAGTTGTGTGGGAGTTGAGGGGAGGTCAAGGTAGGGCCATCTGACTTTTGGAAGAGTCACAGGTCATTTTGCCTTTGCTGAAACAGGCTAAGACTGCAATCCCTCTTGTGCTTACTTGGGAGGAAATCATTTGTAATCAGAGGAATTTATTTTGGATTAACTATGTTGAGGTGGTCACATTGCAAGAGGGCTGGCTTATAACAATGCTGGTGAATAAAATGCAACACCAGCCTTCTCATTAATTAATTAAAATAAATGATATTAAGCTGTTGTTCGATGTCGAAGTATGATGATGGTGATTAAGATTATTATTATTATTATTTTAAATTTCTATGCAATCATTCTAGTAAAAATATAATAGAAGTGTGTGCTTATTTTATTTCTCCCTGCTCTCCAGATTTGAAGACCTCCTGATGAGCAATTTTAAATCGATATTTGATGCATTTTAGGGTTTTAAATCTTGAGTTAAGACTTGGTGGTCTGCAACAAAAAATATATTTAAAGAGGGTTCTTGGAAAAGAAAACGTTAAACATTAAATTAGTGTGTATATATTATCTCAAGAAATTATACCATTGTTAATGGATTGGAATTTATGAATACAGTATATCCCATTTATGATTTTTTTTCATTTCCAGTCTTCCTTCAGTTTTATTTTTGTTCCAAAATCTGTCTGAAGGTAAAGATTTTAGTTTATATCATACATGACCAGAATGGATTTCTCCCAAACCGTCAAATAAAGAATAATATTAGAACAACAATCAATATAATAGAGTATCACGAACTTCATATTGAACAAAAATTGGCAATAGTCATGGTGGACATGGAGAAAGCATTCGATAATGTTAGCTGGATATTCCTTTTAAAAATATTAGAAATAATGAATATGGGAGAAGAATTTCTATCTTGGATAGAGGCCATTTATAGAGCTCAAAAGGCCCAACTTACAGTAAATCAAGAAAGATCAGAGTTTATAAGAATCGAGAAGGGCATCAGATAGGGGTGTCCATTATCACCACTTCTATTTTTGTTAATTCTAGAAATTCTGAATAATAGGATAAGAGAAAGTTCAAATATAAAAGCTGTCAAAATAAAAGGTGGAAATTAAGTGCTTTTGCAGACAATCTAATCTGTTTTGTGGAAGACCCACAAAACAGTATGGAATACCTAATTTTAGAGATAACTGAATTGAGTCAACATGCTGGTTTCAAAATGAATCAAGAAAAAACATCTATGATTCTTAAAAACATGAATAAATTAGAAGAAAAAGAAATACAAAGGAAAACAGGATTTAAAACAGAAAATAAAGCAAAGTGTTTAGGAGTAATAATAATCAAAAGAAACATAGACGTATTTACAAATAACTACGAGAATTTTTGGAAAGAAATAAAAAATGATTTAAAGAGGTGGTCCAGTCTAACCTTATCATTAATGGGAAGAGCCTCCATTATTAAGATGAATGTACTACTTAGGATTATATTTTTATTTCAAAATTTACCTATAATTTCTAAAGAAAAATACTTGGAAAATTGGCAAAAAGAACTATCAAAGTTTCTCTGGCGATGGAAAAAAGCCAGAATCAAATGGAAATTATTGACTGATGATAAAACAGGGAAGGGTGGTCTCTCCCAAATCGCAAACTATATTATCAAGCATCATGTTTAAACTGGTTAGAAGAATGGGTGAAATTAGACAATGATGGTTTACTTTGTTTAGAAGGTGATAATATGCGTTATGGCTAACACGGTTATATGTGGTATGACAAAGCCAAAGTTGACAAAAATTTTGAACACCACTTTATTTGTCGTTCTTTATGTAAGATGTAGACTAAAACAAAAAGACAATTCTATAAAGAAATTCCAGGATGGAACTCATCACAGGACGCTTTTTTATATAGAACCAGAAATAATAGAGAACAATGGTTGAAATATAAAGAATTGTTATCAATTGAAGAAAACAGTGAATATAAAATGAAACCTATAGATCAATTACAAAAAGAAAAGCCAAAAGTAAACTGGTTCTTATACAATCAGCTAATTACCCAGTTTAGACAAGATAAAATAGAAAAAGGAATAATTGAAACAAGAAATGAATTAGACAAAATTTTTTTTGATAAGAACAGTCCTCGCCTAGCAAATTTTTACAAATTATTAAAGAATCGAGATATAGAGTCAGAAGTGGTTAAACACACAATGATACAATGGGCATGCGATATAGGAAGAACTATTGATCTTGACTCCTGGGAAAAAATCTTGACAAATTACAAATAAATTTACACCATGCCAGAATCTAAAACAGAACTATTTTAAAATGTTTTATCGTTGGTATATGACATCAACCTAGATAAACAAAATATACAAAACGGGAACAAAAAACTGTTGAAGTGTGGGATACAGGAAGGAAACTTCTATCACTGCTGGTGGAAGTGTAATAAAGCAAAAGAATATTGGAAATCGATACATGAAATTATGACTGATATCTTACAGATAATAATACCTCTAATTCCTGAGTTCTTTTTGCTTGACATGATAGAGAGAGAAAAAATGATACAAATACTTACAATAGAAATGTTGACAAAATTATACATGGTTACCTCAGCAAGAATCCTTTACACTAAGTATTGGAAAAAAATCTCAAATTCCATCTACAGAGGAATGGTTATTGAAAGTAAGAGAAAATATGGATATGGACATACATCATTAATGAAAAATGAATCCTCAAAAGACATTATACAAGATTGGGATTGTGTAAAAGAATTTTGTAAGAAACAAGAATGGACCTTTAATGTAATATAATTAGTAAACTGTATTAAATTAATAGAATATGGAAAATATGACAGTAATTTTTAGAAAAGAAGAGAGGAATCTGGAAGTTTATCTTATTTGAAATAGTTTATGTATAATTTATTTAAAGATAGTTAAATTAATATGTGATACTATCACTGTAAGACCAGTACTAACATACAGAATTTATGACGTCTGATTAAATAAGAACCTAGGAATAGAAGAAAATTACAGTAATAAAGATGAAATAACAAAGATAGGAAGTGCATGGATAGAAAATGATAAAATGTATCTTAGAAGAATCTTCTGATATTGGCAATTATGTTATATGTTGTTTGTTATGTTATATGCGGTGAGTTTGTCAGTTTTCTTTTTTCTGTTATTTTGGATTGTCAATGTTTATTTGTTTGTAAATTTTAACAGAATATATATATATATATATATATATATATATGAAGGCCAATAATCGCGAGTCTAGGAGAAATTAAATGTTCTGCCACTGGCATCTGAGGTGCTGCCATTTCTAATGACAAAATTATGTTCATTTATTCTATTGCATATAAACTGTCTTGTTTATCTTGTGTAGAGGCACATTTCTGGTACATTAATGCTATCATTTTTAATTCAGTTATATTCCGCCTTTATCCCAAAACTAGTACCGAAGCAGATTTAGAAATAGTATCACAACATATTGGTTTCAAGAAGGACTTTAAATTTCTTAGAAGGTTGTCTGTGATCAAAACCTGCATTTTCTACAATATCAAGTTTATGTTTTTTAAAAATGTGTTAATAGAGGTAGGAAATACATTTTTTTTCTCCAGCAGAAAACACTAGTCAAAATAACTTCTGGTTTTTGTGCTCACTAACCACTGTCCAGTCTTTCTAGACAAACTGCATATAAACAAAGCCTTTGAACAAAAACAAACAAACAAAGACTAAAAGGTAAAAATCCATAGAACTGCACACTGTTAAAGACCTTTGTTGTGAATTTCCAAAAAGTTTACAGCTGCTGATAGTAGATTAATAAGGAAGAAACTATCCTAAGCTCTGTAGAAAGGGAGGTTCAAAGCCTCGGAGAAGCTATTGAGAAAGTCCTCTCCCATGTTCCCACCAGATATACTTACGAAGATGGTGGAACCAAGAGAAGGGTTTTCTCTGAAGATCTCAGAGCTTAGTCAGGCTTATATCATTATCTGCTTTCCCAAACTGACATCACTACTGCTGCAAGTATTCAGAATTTCATATTTTCCTCTCTCTTCCTCCAGTGACATCCAGGATTTAATTTTTCAACACATCCTCTATTAACACAAAAAGAAATCCTAGGACAAAACAGGAAATACAGGGACTTCACATTCACAGTACATTGAAACATTCCCTCCCCCCCAATAAATTCTTTGTTTTATGTATAAGCACAGAAACCTAACAAGACCCCCATTCTGAGCAATAAAGCAGAACTTAACATAGTCTTGACTGTGGGACAACTGTTGCATTTCATAATTAGGTTTTTTCCCTTCTTTCTAATGAATTTTACATCTGTTTTAAACTAATAGAGGATACGGCATTTTTCAAGCAAAAAGAGAATTGTGGTGGATCTTTGTCATCTTTTATATCTGATAATGATGCGTGGATCAGCAGCAGTTGTTGTGTTGCCTGTTAATTTTTCAGTGTAAATCAGTTTATTTCTAAAAGTCATAAATAAGCATAACAACACACTGAAAGACAATACCCCCCAATTTTCCATGCGTTATAAAAATCGCTATTATTTATCCTTTTACTTCACTGTTCATCCAATTGCATTATGAAGCAAACAATATACTTTTTACTTTTATCTTCACAACAGGGCAGCTAGAGAGCCCTTGCCAAAAAAACTGCAGAAATGAGTTTAAACGACTTTTGTTAGCAGCAGAATTTCTGCTCCTTAGGAACAAAATAAATACATTTATTTTAAACACTTAATAGTTGGTCAAACCTATCTAAAACTATCTACAACTAATGCAGAAATATGGAGGGGTTCTTTAGAAATTCAGTGCTCTCTGCCCAGCAAAGGAGGCAGCTGGGATCTCAAGAGGTTTTGCCTGATGAAAAAGCCATGAAGTTTCAAAAGCTTGCAACATGCATTTTGTGCATTTTGGTTGGTCTAATAAAGGCATCACTGTTTTATGGATTTTGTATGTTATTGTACTTTGCTACATGGCCAATACAGCTAACCCTGGATATAACTGTAAAAACTATTCTGTATTTCGAAACAAAAATGTGTATTGCAAAATGTGGAAGTTTAATTATTTTTCCATCATTGCACCCTCCTCCCCTCCATTCCTTTCTTTCCTCCATGCACCTCTGCACCATGAGGCATTAGCATCTCAGCAATGCTATGGACTTCTTTTTTCCCCCTTCCTTTTCTTCATAATACCTCTTATTCCTGAACATAATATGTTATTAATACTTGCTTTGTTATTATTACTAGTAGCTACTTTGCCCACTTCACTGTTGCTGCGCATGGCATGAAAAGTCGTAGGGACAGTGTCAGGAGAAGATGGAAAAAGTGATATGTGTGTGCGCACAATTAAAACAGTATTCCCCATGTAATTACTTGGAAAATGCCAGAAAATTGTGTAGCATGGGTATTGTAAGAGAAAAGGATATTTGATGTTTTCACTTAAGGTTTAAGTTGCTAATGTAATTAATATGGTGCTAATATAATAATGTTAGTTCTGGACTCAGGTTCTGAGATGTAAGATCCATATTAGGATGGTCTCAGTGATGAAGACTTGAAATGTGTTTTTGCTTTTTTATCTGCATGCCATCTTTTAATGTACCTCAGGACTTCCCAGATTTATCATGAGTCTCCATTAAATCAATACTGTCCTCACTGCTTGGGCTCATAACATTGTGCCAGTATAACCGATGGTTTCTTTCTTTCTCGGTATCAGATTCAGTAAATTTTAAGGGACATTGGGCTGGAACAGACTGGCATGTTAAGCCACGTTTACACACCACACACTCCCATCTGCCTGGAAGCCTCCCAGCCAGTCACATGGGGGCAACTTCAGGATGCTCCAGGGGCGTGACATTTATATGTTGCTGGAGCACCCAGAAACTGCCCAGGGCTTGCGGCCGGGATGCTTAAGGCTGCTTTTTACTGGCCCAAATAGGAGTAGATCTTTTCCGTTCCTGTTTGGGCCAGCTCCAGGGTGGTTTGGGGGCCATAATGTGTGGTTGCCATGGCTCCAGAGCAACTGGCCCCAAGCTGCCCTTTTCAAGCAGTCTGTTCTGTCTCTTAGGCACGTTACAGACCGCCCCTTTGGGGCGGCCTGTAGGCGCTCCTTTCCCTGCCGGATCGGGGCCTCAGCTGCCAGAATGGCAGCCTCTGGGGCCCCGATCCGCCGCTTTCCAGGCCACGGGGAAGCGGCAAAAGGCCGCTTCCCCGCAGCCTGGAAAGGGGTGTCCTTGGGGCTTCATGCCCCAAGGACACCCGGTGGCGGCAGGGAGGAGAAGAAAGGGGCCGCTCAGCCCTTTTCTCCCTCGCGTCACTGGCGCAGCCGTCTAAAGGCTGCGCCAGTGACGCAAATAGCGGAAGGAGTTCCGTTTTGGAGCTCCTAGCACTGCGGAAAGGGCACTCTATGTGCCCTCGCGCGGCGCAAAGATGTCACGTCCACACCGCCTCGTTTGGAGGCGGCGCGTTCATGACGTCGTAATGGTGGCCCCCATGTGGAACGGGCGCCACCACTTTGTACAGACTCGATCCGTACTAAGGTTAGGGGCGTCCGGAAGGGACGCCCCTTTCTAACCCTAGTACGGACCCAGTCTGTACTATTACGCCCATGCGGAATGGGCCATAGTCTACTTTTTTTCTATGCAATAGCCCAATCACATGACATGTTATCTTGAGTCAATTCATTGGTCTTGTTCAAGCATTAGGACCAAACTATTTGTTTGCTGTTTTGGCCATGCTTCTGGCTTATATATGTTAGAAAGCACTTCTTGCTTTTTCTAATTCCATCCATGCACAGGTATCTTAAATATCACTTGAAATTGAGGGAAGGAAAGAGGTTGATAGGACAAGCTTTCATAGACATTTGAGGAAGTAGACTTTAGTGTAATAAAGCTTATGCTACCAACTTCTTTCTTTGTCTCAGTCTCAAAGTTACTACAAGATGGTGGAACCAAGAGAAGGTTTGTCTGAAGATCTCAGAATTTAAGCAGGCTCCTATTGCACTCCCTAACATTATCTATTGTTTCCCAAACTGACACCATTCTGCTGCTGCAAGTATCCATAATTTCATTTCATGTCAACTTTAACATTTTTGTTTAACAATAGGGATGAATTCATACCTTTGTTTTGAGATGGAAGAGTGAAAAGATGTTTGTTAACTGATATATGCTCTTGAATTCCTATTAAAAACTGGTACAGTTGGCCCACTGTATCCACGGAATCTGCACCCCCAGATTCAGCCATCCACAGCTTGAAAATATCCCCCCTCCCATTTAAAAAAAATCCAAAAAACAAACCTTGATTTTTTCCATTTTATCTACACCATTTTACCACACCATTGTATGTAATGGGATTGCATGGATTTTGGTATTCATGGGAGGTCCTGGAATCAAACCTCAGTGGATACCAAGGGCCCCACTGACAGTTTTGTCTGCTGCTGGTGCCATTGCTGGCCATATTTTTTTTTCTTTTTTTCTTTTTTTTGGTCTCCTACCTGTTATTTGATTGCAGAAGTGCACAAGTGGTTGGTTCCACCATCAACTTGTTTCACATCCCATGGAGCAAAATGATTACAGTCATGTCAAGTTACCAACAATACAGGCAATTTCATGAAAAATATTAACTAACTCACTGGACCAACAAGGGACTGTGGGGGGATGGGAGAAAGGGGATATGTTCAGGGAGGACACCATAATCATGCTGTGCCAATGTGTCACCAGGTGTACCAATGTGCCAAAGGGGCAGTCAGTTGATTGTGTGATCAAGCGATTGGTCACTTGGGGCGTCGAATAGCCTTCTGGCTGGGGATGATGAGTTAGAGGCAATTGGAAGCTGCTGGCAAAATGTCCATGTGCACATGCATTTGTGGCAGAACAGGAAAAAAATAATGGCGCAGTGTGGCTCGTCGTACATGAATCCTGTTTTGGCAGGTTCTTCCATGCAATGGAAGGGAAAAGGAACTCTGTGTGTCAGTTGTTGGGCTGTTGTGGGAGCTGGCAGAGTGCTCCCTGTGAATTAGAAAACTCCAGAAATAAACCCTGCCTTTTTCCTTCCATCTCCTCCTGGGTTTAGTACAGTTGGCCCTTGGTAACTGTGCGGATTCAATCCAGAAGCCCCTGTGGATAACAAAATCCACAAATGCTTGAGTTCCATTGTCTCCAATAACTGCGTGTGCATGATGTGCCATTAGGGACAACGGAACTTCATTGGTAGCATGTGTACATGGCCATGCTGCCATTAGGGATGGCCCATTGTCCCTAGTGGCAGTGCATGTATGCAGCTGCACCGCTATTAGAGACGATGCACCACCACGGAGGACAAAGGGTGCTGTCCCTAAAGGCCACGTGTATACATCACCATTGGGGATGACGCAAGCTTGCCATCCACGGATGGTTGAATCTGCGGATGGGAAGTCAACTGATACAAACTGATATTTGAATAAATATATTTGGATCAGTTATCTTGCATGATTTAGTACAGGGGTAGGCAACCTGCGGCCCGGTGAGGCCTTGGGACCGGCCCCAGCCCGGTCCTGCCGCCAATTGCCGCCGGGGCCTTTGGGGAGCAATTGTCTATAGAAGCCTCAGAAACATGCATTTATATTAACATTTTTTAAAAATCAGCAAATTTTTTCACGTGTCCTCCATTTTTTTTTTAAAAAAGTGTCTTCCATTTGAAAATTTTGTCCTACATTTGTCCTGGTTTATTTATATATTTAATTTTTTAAAAAAATTATTTAATTATTTATTTTTTGGGTTCGGCCCCCCAGTTGTCTGAGGGACAGCAACCCGGCCCCCGGCTCAAAATGATTGCCTACCCCTGATTTAGTAGCACCATTTTATTGCTCTTAGCCTTATTGAAAATGTATTTTAAAAGCTCTTCTGATATAGGAAAAAATGTCATAAATATAAAGAAACTTACTCTCTTAATAATTTTCAGCGTGCCCAATTCCTATCAAAATGTTGTTCCCCTAGAATGAACCTTGAAATCTGTATTATAATGACTTAATGTCATTGAGGAAAATAAAAATGTATTAGCACAATTTTAATTAATTTCAGTTTAGAAAAAAATGAGAAGGGCATACCACAGATTTATAAAACGATGGATGATCTGGAAGAATTAGGTAGAAATATGTTTTTTTCCATCTCTTATAAGAGAGAACTTGAGAGGGTTGAGTGAAACTATCAAGAGATTCATGGGAGTTCAGAGGAGCTTCTTCTTTACATCATCTACAGCTAGTTTGCCATCTCAAGATGTGTGATGTTCACTACCATAGTTGGCTCAGCGTGGTGTAGTAGTTTGAGCAATGGACTAGGGCTCTGGGAGACCAGGGTTTGACTCCTGGTTCTGTCATGGAAACCTATAGGATGACCTTGGGCAAGTCCCACTCTCAGCTGCAGAGGATGGCAGCAGCAAACCCTGTGATCGTCAGAATTGCCATCTTAACCACCAAGCCATTGCATTCTAATTTTGCATTAGTGTCGCTATAAGTTGGAAACAACTTGAAGACACACAACAACAACAAAATAAGGATAAACCTGTCAAAGGCTGTTAGCCATTAAGGATATATGTAAGTTTCAGGATCAAAGATAGCATGCCATTGAACACTGCAAACTGGGAGGAAGATGAAAAGAGTATTTTTGACATTATGCTCTGTCTCTGGACATGACATGGGTATTTGATTGGCCACTACAGAAAGAAGCATGGTGAACTAGACAGACTAGTGAGCTAATGAAGCAGGGTTTGTTGTATGTTGTTATGACCCTATGAAAGTAACATTGTAGTATTTCTCCTTATGTTTTTCTTCTGTTTGAAGCTTAAAATTAGTACGGTTTAATAATATTTATGTTAAATAGTTTCAAAGGGCCTAAGGTAGGAGACAATGTTGTTCATTGGACATAGGGAAGGGTAAGGCCTACAAGAATAATATCTACAAGGGTTTTGGGGCTGTACTTGCAATACCAGGGACTGTTAAACAAGTAATTAACAAATATGTACAACATGTAGAAAAGCACAATTTTCCCCTTTCTTGTTAAATGAGGTTTGGATTAGAAAAACAAAACATCTTTAATATAGGAGAACAATTAAAACAAAGTTGCCTAAAAGACAAAATACTTTGGTGGGATTGTCAATCAGTAATTTGAGCTGACAACTGTGCTTTAATTAAATTTGAGACTGTTACCAATTAGTCTATAGCACTACAGGCTTCAAGCTGCCTATGACTCAGTATACTGACTCATCCAGCAAAACTTTTCTTACTAAAGAAATATCCAAGCACCCGCAAAGATGAAAGATCAAAAAGAAAGCAGGTTCACTGACCTTCTTTCCAAAACCTTTCTATTAAATTTCAATTATCAGAAATGTACAATATGTCTTCTCCCCCTCCATAGAGTGTAGTGATAAAAGCTGTTGCAGGAACATGATTTTATTATAAAATAATTTCTCTGTAGTATATGGTATTCTAAGAATTCCCATTCCAGTTAATATTTGGATTTGTACAGAATGAAGATCAACAGCACATAAATGTGTCATATAGATCTTTCTAATCTATTCAATTACCTAGCCATAACTTCTACACTCTATGGTATTTCTTATATTACAGAAAGGTGTGAAAGATTACTAACTTCATTAGTACCTTTCAATTTAATTTGCATTGAAACTTTCACACCGCTTCTTTTTTCTTTTAATAAACACTTGATGATTCAACTAACTTTTATCACAAAATATTAAGGGGATGAGACAAAAGGTTCAGAACAAAGAATATAATACTTAACCTGAACCTTTGTCTCATTATACTTTAACTCTGCTTTCAGACATTATAATGTCAAAAATCCAAAGTTGAGCTAGCACACTTTTTTTTACCCTCTTCCCCGCAGCACTCCATATTGCTAAAAAAATCTGTTCTTCAGAGTTTCCCAGCCCATTTGAAGCATGGTAGTTAAAAGAGCATGGTGGAAAAGTTTGGATGAATCATCTCCAAATTCCCAGGAAACCCCCCCCCCCATTTTTTCCTCCTCTTCTTTTTTATCTTCAATTCTCCTTCTTTTCTCTCCTCCTTTTCTTCTTCTTCCTCCTCCTCTTCCTCCTCCTCCTCGTTCACTCCTGTTGTTGTTGTTGTGTGCCTTCAACTCATTTCCCTAAAGAGTTTCCTTGGCAAGTTTCTTCGGGGGTGGGGTGGGGCGGGGTTGCCTTTACCTTCCCCTGAGAGTCTGAGAGAGTGTGACTTGCCCAACGTCACCCAGTGGGTTTGCATGGCTGAGCTGGGATTTGAACCCTGGTCTCCCATTGTCCTAGTCTGATACTCAGGCCACTACACCATACTGGGCCCTCCATTGCACTTAAAGGTACAGTACTCAGTTATTATTTGTTGTTGTGTACCTTCAAGTTGTTTTATGGAGACCCTAAAGCAAGCCTATCCTGGGGTTTGCTGGGCAAGATTTGTTTAGGGGAGGTTTGCCATGGCTTTCTGCTGAGAAGGCTGAAAGAGTGTGACTTGCTTTAGAGTGAGTTAGGAAAAGTTTAATCCACATATGTTGTTGTTATTGTTTCATTTTATGTTGTAAACTGCTATGATTTATGTAGGAATAGCGGTATATAAATAAATTTTCATTCATTCATTCACTTGCATTGTTTTATGTTTACATGTTTGATGACAAACAGCCATATGTTTATAAGTGACAGTTTTTCTGCTAATTACCTGCATGTCATAAGCACTTGAATTAAAATTACCATATTGAAATAAATCTGGTGTTTTAAAAAATTTTATTTGGTGTGCGTTGGAAGAGGGATAGTCTTATACAGCGAGTATATCCAAAACTCTATATTTTAACTGGAAAAGTTGGGGGTCGTCTTATACGCCCAGTTGTCTTATACGGCGGAAAATACAGTATTTGTTTTATTGCCAGACATGAATACAGTAAAAACATAATGAAATATGTTTTCTAATACAGAACAGAAATAGAAAATGGTTTCTTCCAACTCTATAATTCTATGAAAAACCTTTGTTGAGATACCTTTGAAAAGATTTTTCTCTAAGTCTAATTAGAAATATATTTCCCCCCTTTGTTTACACAAGTTCTGATCTGTCAAAGTTGTGTGCAAATTTCAACAGGTGTTATACATGTATGTATGCTTCAAAGTAAATTTGCTTGCATCGTTTACAAAATGATGTTCAGATAAATAGATTTGTAGATTATATAAAGACATAGGCTCTTTTATTCTTCAAGATGACTAAAGATAGTGATGACTAATGTGTTCCTCAAGGTGCTTTTGTTCATTAGTTTATAATGCCAAGCTCAGTTTGCAGACTTTTACTCACTAATTTGAAGTTTAAGAAAATGTATTTGAAAGACTAATTGGAAGCATGTAGCACACCTTTAAATTTTGTATTAGAAATAACTAACGTTGTAAATCTCTCTTGCAAATGGACTGTAATGCTGTATAAGTTAAATTTAAATAAACTAACCTTGATTTGTACAACTGGTATTAGATAACCACTAAAAAGTGCATTGTAGTAGAGGGATAGAGTCCAGGAGGATCCCCCCTCACCAGTGTTTCAAGGACTGGCACTATGCTTGTGACCACTGGCAAAAATTGTTTCTTTCCTGAAAACCTGCACAGCAGCCAATGGATTAGGGACCAACAGTGGTCCACAGGGCACCAGTTTGAGCAGCAGTGATCTACAAGATTAAAAGTAAGAAGACATATTGTACCTTGGTTCTAAAATTATCACCACAAAATGCTTACAATTTGGTGTTTGGGGCTATTTATGCTATATTGTAAGATTTAAAAAGCACCCTCATTTTTCATCTCACTGTCAGTTTTTAGGGTTTTAATATTTTCAACAGGTACTTTGCAAGTAATTATAGGGAAAACACATATTGGTGAAGAACATGAGCTTCTATGGTGAGAAATTAATCTACAGTAAGAAATTAATCTTATTTTAATTTCCCTCTTAGTTTCAAAATACTCTTCTTTTTGTAAAACTGACCTCACATAAGTATAAATCACAATAACTACATGTTCTTTAATTATGTATTAGTGTATTGTACCTGCATCCCAGATGAGAATATGAGCATATCAGATTACAGCATATCAGAGGTCATGGAATCCTCTCTTCTTGGTGAGGTTTAGAAGCATTGTATTTCTAATTACTGAAAAATATACCATGGTGTATATGTTAGAGGCAAGAGCTTTGTTTATCTCCAGTGACATGAATATCTTGTTTTAAATCTGCGTGCACATTTCCAACACCTTATGAAGCAAATAAATAAAAACTAGGAGATAAGTATTGCCAAGACAGGAGAAATAGGTAGATTTAAGTTGTTTTGGTTGATCTAACCTGATGGTCCTGCTCCTTGAACTTCTTTGTGGTTGTCTACAGTATTTTTTGATGTTGTGTGCATGTGTTCCTCTCTGTGTTTAGAGCTATGTGCCACAGTGTGGCACTTACCCCACAGTGTGCTCAGAGAAGAGAGAGAGAATATTTTGCCAAATGTGTATCTTGATCTACTGTATAAACTCTAATTTCATATTGTTCTAAAATTATCACGCCAAAATGCTTACAATTCGGTGTTGAGGCTATGCCTGACAGTCAATTCTATGCTACTTTGTGCAAAGCATAGATGAGTAACAGATGGCCCTCCTCTTGTTTTTCAACTTCAACTCCACTCAGCACTGGTCAGTGGTCAATGATTATGGGAGTTGCAGTCTAGCAGCATTTAGAACATCTTATTTAGGAGAATGGGCTATCAATTGCCCGTGTGTGTGTGTGTGTGTGTGTGTGTGTTGTAGTCTCTATAATCATTTGTTCTGAATTAACATATTGTGTATCTTTTGTTGTGCCAGTTCAAGCGCAGATTGTTGGATACTATGATCCATCTTCTGTCTCCTTCCCTTCTTAACCTGATATTGCATATACCCTAGATATCCTATGTAGCTATAAAGCAAATTGACTGTACCAGTTTAAATGCAAGGGCCTTAATTGCTCACCTCAAACTGCCCCTGATGTATTAAACTCTTGGAAACAAAAACAAAACAAGACAATTTTTATTCTTTCTTTGTTCAAGATATGTCTATAAAGTTTTTTTTCTGCTGAAATTCATCGTGTGTGTTTGTAACACTCTGTAAATTCATTCAATCTACCAAATTATTGATTGGACATCCAAACAACGTGAACAGTCCAGAGTTCACAGTCTCTAGAATAAACAAACTTGCTTATTATCAGAAGTGATAGAACATACCGGCTCTTTGTCTTTTAAATGATAATACAAGAATAAATTTATGATTGTGTTTTAAAAATACATTGAAGTCTTAAGGACTACAATGTATCACAGTTTGCAAAGGTGATGAGCATACTAGTTAGGATAAATTGTAAACATGTAAGTAGAAGGACTTGCTACAACAGTTTAATGGCTAAACTGGTTGGGGAAAACATTCTTGGTTGAGCTGAATAATAATAATAATAATAAAATTTTATTTATACCCCGCCCTTCCAAATAGATCAGGGCGGCTTACAAAATGCACCTTAGTGCAACAGTATACAATTTAAAAACAGATTAAAACAACACAATTCATAAAAACAATAAAAGACCCCTTAGCCCAACCTCACGGCCACGAGAGAGGAGGGAGGCCCACAGGATGTTTAGTCGGGGAATGCCTGATTAAATAGGAAGGTTTTAAGTCCCTTCCTAAATTGGGCCAGGGTGGTAGATGAGCGGAGCTCTATGGGCAGCGTGTTCCAAAGGGCTGGGGCAGCTGTGGAAAAGGATCTTCTGGCCGTAGCGGCCAACCTTGCCCCAGGCACCTTCAGGAGTTGCTGCCCAGATGTTCTGAGGGTGCGAGGCGGAATGTACGGGGAGAGAGACGGTCCTTCAGGAATCCTGGGCCCAAGCCATTTAGGGCTTTATAGGTGATAACCAACACCTTATATTGAGCTCGGAAGCGAATAGGCAGCCAATGGAGATCTTTAAGCACCGGTGTAATATGGCTGGTCCTGGGAGCACCAGTGACCAGCCGTGCTGCCATGTTCTGCACTACTTGCAGCTTCCGAGTTTGGTATAAGGGTTGCCCCATGTGGAGTGCGTTGCAGAAATCCAATCTCGAAGTTACCAGAGCATGTACAACAGTTTCAAGGTCCCTCTGGGCCAGGTATGGGCGCAGCTGGCGAATCAGCCGAAGCTGATAACAGGTACTCTTGACCGTCGCATTCACCTGAGCAGTCAGGCGAAGGGACGAGTCAAGAAGCACCCCCAGACTGCGCACGGAGTCCTTCACGGGGAGCGTGACCCCATTCAGGACAGGTGGAACCACCGCCATTCCTGGACCAGGGGGACCTATCACTAGTACCTCCGTTTTCTCTGGATTAAGTTTGAGTCGGTTTTCCCTCATCCAGCCCATTACTGACTCCAGACAGGCCACGAGAGGAGAGACGCCATCCCCAGTCACTGCATCAGTCGGAGACATAGAGAAAATAATTTGGGTGTCATCAGCGTACTGATAACCCCGCGCCCCATGTCTCCGGATGATCTCTCCCAGCGGTTTCATGTAAATGTTAAATAGCATGGGGGACAGAATGGCTCCTTGAGGGACCCCAGTTTTAAGGGCCCGCTCGCTGGAGCACACGTCCCCCAGCTGCACCATCTGGGACCTCCCGGAGAGGTAGGAACGGAACCACTGGAGCACAGTGCCCCCAATTCCCACCTCAGCCAGGCGCCCCAGAAGGATACCATGGTCTATGGTATCGAAAGCCGCTGAGATGTCCAAGAGCACCAACAGGGACACGCTTCCCCTGTCGATGCCCAGACGGAGATCATCGACCAAGGCGACCATGGCCGTCTCAACCCCGTGACCCGCCCGGAAGCCAGTTTGAAATGGGTCCAGATAATCCGCTTCATCCAAGACCGCCTGAAGCTGGATCGCAACCGCCCTCTCGATCACCTTCCCCAAGAATGGTAGCAGCGAAACAGGCCGATAATTATTATGTACCAGGGGGTCGAGGGAGGGCTTCTTTAGGATCGGTCTTACAATGGCCAATTTAAGATCCGATGGAAATCGCCCATCCCTCAGAGAGGTGTTAATTATCCGGTGTAACAATGTCGTTACCACCGGTCCCCCCTGGGCTGCTAACCACGAGGGGCAGGGATCAAGAGAGCAGGTTGTTTTCCGAACACTTCCGAGGATCTTGTCCACATCATTGTGTTATGATTGGATCAAGACTATATTAAATGGTCAAGACAATCAGGGGTCTTTTACGGTCAAGATAAATGTATTCCGGGACAGATACTCTTTATGAGGGCACTTCGACTCCCTAGATGTTAACTGGGTGCCCACCCATTGTACAGACTGTTTCATTTCTTACAGGGAGTCACAACATCTCCTTGTGAGTTATCAGAACCCTTCTCAAAGGCTTCTAGTCTCTTATCACTGCCTCTTCTAATCTCTATGCAGGATATTTTGCCAAGGTAATAATTGCATCTGCCATGTTGTTCTAAAGCAGGGCAGGAAAAAGTGTGGCCTATGGACTGTATGTCGCCCCCTCAGGGCCGGTTTAGTGACCCCCCGGGCCCTCAGAGGTCAATTTGTTTTCCTCCAGTATGATCTCTGAGAATGTTTGGAGCCCCCAGGAGTCAAAAGAAATTCTTGCAAAAATTTTCAAAAATATTTTTTGCCTTAAAATAACCCAAAATTGCCTCTAGGGACACAGGACAGCCCTAAAACTTGGGCAGAATGTCTCCTAACAGTGTTTGGTGGAATTTGGGATTGGAGTGAATTTTTATTTTTTTTTTTTTAATTTTTATTTATTTATTTTTTTTTTTTTGTGGCAGGAGTATAATGGAATATGCCACTCTAAGGTCTCCTGCGGGGCTAATGCGGCTCCCTAGCCACCCAGAGTTGCCCACCTCTATTATAAGGGATGCCTTTGCCTGGTTTCTAGAATATTCTTAGTGAGGTACTGCATAGGCACAGAGCTTATATGTGTAAATGACCATTCAAAGAAGCACAGTTCCTGGAAAATGGTGCATAATAAGTCATATTGTAGCTGGCACTTTATTTTTTATTGTTGTTCACTGAACTTGGGGACGAAACAGAAGACCCTAACGGAGTGGCTTGACGCTGCTCTTTTGATCGCCAGATCAGGGCTGCGGCAACCACATGCTGCGGCCCCGATCCAGCATTTTTCTGGCTCAAAATGAAGCGGCAAAATGCTGGTACTTTTGCAGCAGAAAAACGCCACCCTTTCTGCTGCTGCTGGTTTCCCGGAGGCTTGGGGGCATGGCATATGGATGATGTACCCCCCTATGCACCTGCATCACGCCGTCCCGCTGCCCACACAGGAGCAGCTTTTCAATGCTCCTGCGGCATGAGGTATCTAAACGCCGTGCTGCTGGAGCAACAAAAAGCTGCTCCTGTGTGGGCAGCGGGACGGTGTGATGCAGGTGCATAGGGGAGTACATCATCCGTATGCCATGCCCCCAAGCCTCCGGGAAACCAGCGTATTGTGCTGGTCCATACTGGTCCTTAGTTTAGATACTAGGTATTGAGTAGCAAAAAGCTCCAAACTACCCTTGAGTAGGATGGGACTCCTTGAGGGCATCTAAATGAACTGCCACCACCTTTTTTTACCCCCTTCCTTTTTCTAGCAACTCAGAGGGAAGTTATTAGGGTACAACTTGGACTTTCTACCTCTGACTCTGCAGAGATTTTTCTCCCTTCAGCCTTGTGGAAGATGAGACAGAGCAGGTATATGAAAGTCTGTGGACGTCTGTAAAGTGGAAGTCTGTGAAGGAAGCTTTATTCTAAACAGTAATCTACATTGCAAAGGGTATCTCTTATACCACAGATCCCTACAAGGAATAGCAAAAACAAATGCACATAAATTGAGCTTGTCTTCAAAAACATTTGTTCTCCTTAAATAAATAAATGTTGTGCAATGTTAATGAATATATATTTGTTTGTTGATTTCTCTCACTGGATTCTCTCTAAAGCATTTTGAAGAATTAAGTAGGGAATGGTAAAAGCAGTAAAAGATAGATAGATGTGTTACTAGGTAGGGGATTTGAGATGACTTTTTGACTCCTGAACTGTATACTTCTGTAGCATCTTTTCAATTATTTAGACTTAAATTTTATCTTACAGGTTTTGTTACCATCTTTTCAGCTGTGCTGTTGCTCAGAATGACTATTAGTGTAAGGAAGTCTTCTTATCTGACTTGTCTTCTACCATTTCAAAATGTTAGGTCAGATTTTACTGCCACCTCACAATTTTCCATGAGGGACTGGGCACATGAGCTATTCTGATAACCAACTACAGAGGACCCTTGTTATACGCTGGGGTTTGGTTTCAAGATCCCCATGGATAACACAATTTGTGGATGTTCAAGTCCCATTAAATATAATGGCAGAGCAAAATGGCGTCTCTTATAAAAAATGGAAAATCAAGGTTTGATATTTGAAATTTAAACTTTTTTGAACATTTTCAAACCGCGGATGCTTGAATCTCTGTATAAAAAATCAGTGTATAAGAAGGGCTGACTAGTTTTAGAGAGGAAGTGTCAGGTTCTTGCTTTTTCAACTGTATCTCAAGTAATAGAAATATGGTGGGATTCTTTTAAATTGTCTTGAGAAATTTTGAATAGCCAAATTTGTACTAAATTTTACTTTAGTTGTCAAAAGTCAGAATATTTTCTAGTTCTCTCTGGACTTTTTAAAGGGAAATTTCCTTCACTTTCTCCTCTTCAGCTTCTACAGACAGGATTGCTTCTATTTCACACTAAATGGTGAAACAGAAAAATGTCATATCTAACATCTTGAGATTCCTTTTTATATTCCTTGCATTCCAGAACCATCAAGTCTTCTATAGTGCTGTATTATTAGCACTTCTGCCCACTGGCAGAAATTATATATTCATCTTCGTGTTGTTTTTAGAAGATGTCTTCTGGCTAGACTGATTGGTTTTGTGTGTCTGTGGGACATTCTAAATTGTCTGTCTACTCCACACATTTTCATGCATTGCTCCTGGTTAACACTGCTAGGTAGACTATCAACTATACAAGTTATTAACACAAAAGGTAATTGCAGAACTTTCTTTATGGAAAACTATGGGAAGTGTCAATAAGAATCACATTTATAATTGCTAGTGCTAACTAGTGTTCATCCATTGAATGATGAGATTTACATAAATGTTGACTTAATATTCAGCAGTTGATTTAATACATCTACTTTATTTGGGACTACCAGTTTTACTTAGGCAAATGCTTTTAGTTGTAAAATAATTCCTTAGATTACATAAAGAGAGATTTCTTCTTTTTTGGGGAAAACATTTTAAGGTTTTGTAAACCAGTAGAGGAAAAAAATTGAATTTCATGGTAGTTCTCCAAACACATATGCTTTTAATTAGAATCAAGGCTTCCCAGTTTAATGCAATGTGACATCTCAGTTCACAGTGTTCACAGTTAAACAAATTAGGACATTGCATAATGTTGCATAATGCTATAGTGAGAAAAAGATATAAGCATTTTGTAAGATGTTTCCCAAAGTATTCTACTATTTATAGCTAGTTCATACCTAATTATAAACCTAGTTTGATAATTGTGTATAATTGAAGCTATTTGGGGGAAGTGTAGGGCATGGGAAATTAGGCTTGCTAGTAGTATTAAACATTTGCTTTCCCCTATTTCATTCAAAAGCCATAAGATTTCTTTAGGGAAAGGACTTGACTGATCTCAGTTCAGTGAACAAGAGCAGGGTATGTCCCATGTTTTATTACTGAATGCCGAGACAGACTGAAAGACTGTAGACAGCATGCTTCTAGATACTGTCCATGCATACAGATACTTCTAGAGCTGATAACAACTTTGAAGACAATAGCAACTCATAGATGAAGTTAAGGGGGCATCCTATGCATTTCTCTGTCTGGGAAGAGGAGTGGATTGAATTGAGAGTGGAAACTGCGAGTTGAAAGGAGGATGTATATCCTCTTTACCACATGAGAGTTCTTATGCCACAAATTATTATACATTTTCATCTGCAACATAAATTTCATTATATTTAAAAATAGTTTATTTTTCTGATTTGTGTTAAAATATTTTTTCTGTTGCTGTCTTGAGATAATGCTGACCAACCCTATGGTGCTCATAAAGATGAAGATGGTTTGAATTACAGTTTCCATAATTCCTCACCATTGGCCATAGTGGCTAGGGCTGATGGGCACTGCAGCTCCAACAGTGTTGTTCATGTTGTTAACTGCCCTTGAATCCAGCTCGACCCTGTGGATGAAACCTAACACAACAGGTGGCTTTCACTGAAACTAGTCCAAGCCAAGGGGAAAAGAAAAAACCCCACCAATATAGTGGATGCACTATATATTATTAATATATAGCTATATATTATAGATACCAACAAACAGTACTGCACAAATAGTTTTTTGTGGGTTTTTCAGGCTATGTGGCCGTGTTCTAGAAAAGTTTATTCCTAACGTTTCGCCAGCATCTGTGGCTGGTATCTTCAGAGAATGCTTGCCTGGAAAGGAGTTGGGTATGTATATATTGTGTAACCCTGGAAAGGCAGGAGTGATTTGCAGTGTATTGTTCTGTTGCTAACGGAAGGCCTCAGGGTGGGAGGGTATGCAAAAGAGGATTAGTGTCTGCTTGATTAGTGCTCTTTGTCTGCTGGGAAACCCTTGACCCTGGAAATTTCTCATTTGCATTTGTTGAGTCTTCATCTGGCTATTTTTCAGGACTGGTAGGCAAACCATCACTATTTTTTATCTTAAATTTGTCATTTCATCTGAATGATAGGTGCATATATATAGTGTGATAACACATGATTAGAAAGCTGCAGGCATGAAAAGGTTAGACTATTTTATCTTCTCATTTTGTTGTACTTTATGGGTTAAACCAAGCTGAAAATAAATTTGTTACAGCAAAGGTAATTTCTGCTGGGAAGAAGTGAGATGAACAGGAAGCCTAAGTGTTTGCAGAGTTGAGATAGAATGAGTCATGCAAGTAACACCAGTGATCTTTATAAAATGGAGGAAAAAATATATAGCAATACATTGATTTGATTTGTTTTGTATTTATAGTCATTCACTTCCTGGGGAACTTTCCTGTTACATAAGCCTTTAGAATTGGTAAACAAAAAAGAAGAACGAGTGATTGGCAATAAGCTGATGGATGTGTAGCCTGACTTCTGGCCTGATTTTGAAGACCAGGTTGATAATTCTCCTGTATCTCTCAATGACTTTTGATACTATTGGCCATGGTATTTCCTTAGACCAGCTGAAAGCACTATTTTGCAATGGTATCACTGATAGGATTCAAAAGATTATGTTGAGAAGTCCTCTTCTTCCCCATTCCATTGATAGGAGTTGCCTTATTCACTGCTGCTAAGCTCAATACAGTACTCTACTTTTTTACTACCTATATATGAGGATATTTGGATCTTGTTTGGAGATCTGGAATTGATGTCGTTATGCTTGAGGGTATCCAAATGCATTTTTCCTTTTTCTTAGACCCAGATGTGGTGGTTAACTTTCTGAAACGATATTTGAAGTCATTCACCAGTTGTAGGAGGACAAACCGCCTACAACTGGCAAACCTTCAATCAAGCCAAATTCAAGAGGAGTTTCAGAGGATCTCAGTTTAGGTAACAGTTTTACTCTGCAGCATTATATCTGCCTAATGGGAGTTGCTTGTGGATTTGCTTATACAGTCGACCCTTCTTATACACTGATTTTTTTATACACAGATTCAAGCATATACAGCTTGAAAATGTTCCAAAAAAAGGATAATTTTCAAATATCAAACCTTGATTTTCCATTTTTATAAGGGACACCATTTTGCTATGTCATTATATTTAATGGGACTTGAGCATACATGGATTTTGTTATACACGGGGGATCTTGTAACCAAACTCCAGTGTATAATAAGGGTCCACTGTACTTCTGAAGGCTCAGGTGCCTGGCAAATGTGACAACAGCAACATTTGTAGAGAAATAATGGGCTGGCCACAGCTATCCATATCTTGTGAGGTATGTTCCTTATACAGTTGGCCCTTCTTATACACTGATTTTTTATACATGAATTCAAGCATACATGGTTTGAAAATGTTAAAAAAAGTATAAATTTCAAATATCAAACCTTGATTTTCCATTTTTTATAAGGGACATCATTTTGCTATGTTATATTTACTGGGACTTGAGCGTACACGGATTTTGTTATACACAGGGGATCTTGGAACCAAGCCCCAGTGTATAACAGGAGTCGACTGTAGTTCTATAATATGTTGTCTGTGAGGCTGCATTTAAAAACAGTCCAAAAGGTGGTTTCTGTGCAGTTAAACAGGGATGTCATCAGGAAACACACCTTACAGTTTTCTATTCTATTGTGAGCCTAATCACAATACTAGGCCTCCATAAATCTCCTTGCATCTTGCTATGATATGGGGTCCAGTCTTTGGTTTCTAGACCCTTCACCATTTTAGTCGCCCACCTTTGGACACGCTCCAGTTTTTCAATGCCCTTCAAATACGTCATTGAGGAGGGAGCAAGCTTGTTTTCTGTTGCTCCAGAGAACAGGACCAGGAACAATGGATCCAAGCTGCAGGAAAAGAGACTCCACCTCAACATTAGGAGGAACTTCCTGACAGTAAGGGCTGTTCGACAGTGGAACACACTCCCTCAGAGGGTGATAGAGTCTCCCTCCTTGGAGGTCTTCAAACGGAGGCTGGATGGCCATCTGTCGGGGATGCTTTGATCTGGATTTCCTGCATGGCAGGGTTGGACTGGATGGCCCTTGCGGTCTCTTACAACTCTGTGATTCTATGATTCTAATCCTGGATAAGCTAGTTGCACTGAGTGGCGCCATCAGAGAGGGTGAAACCAGGCAGCAGCAACTCATCCCAAAGCCCCTCCCCAGAAAGAAAGGAGGGAACTGTTCTTGGCGTGCCACTCCCCTATGGGGGGTTGGCAGTGAAGATGGGGGTGAAGCCATGGATCTTTATGTCTGCTCCTGAGTCTTACAGCCTCCCCCTCCTGATCTGTTTGATTTTTTTCTGCTATTGGGTTCTGGGGGTGCGCAAGCTATTTGCTGTGGCCTCCTTTTTCTTGAGGATGGAGATTTTTTGTAATTAAAAAACTGTTTTTACTGAGGGCAGCATCCTGTCTTTGCTTTCCCAGCCAGGAGATTGGGGGTGGCAGAAAGCAGGGTTCCCTGGGATGAGACCCTTTTTTCATCTGCCATCCCCTACCAGGAGGTGCATGGGGATGATGCCATGATTTACTGCACTGCGTGATACCACCCCTCGTGATGTCACTGGATCCCAGCCCTGGAGGTCTCAAATTATTTCAGTTTTTGAACAGCCAACAAACAGCAGGCACTCTTTCTAAGCGACTGGAAGTTTCTTGCTGCTTCTTACTTTCTTCATATTTATTTATTTATTTTATTTCTTCAAAATAAAGTTGAAAGCAGCCTTTTTTAAAAAAACATTCTGCTCTTGCTCCCCACCCCCATCCCACAAATCAAGGGAGAATTGGGGATAGGTGACAACCACAAATTATGGTTTATTTGAAGGACCTTATCTCTCTTAATGAGCCCATTAGAGCTCTAAGATTGTCTGGATAAGCCCTTCTCTCTCTCCCACCACACAGGGCCAGGACAGACTGGCAGCATCAGCCAGCTTTAAGCTGGCTTGGGGGTGTGGAGTTTACACGTGCCACTTCCCCAAGTCGCACAGAAGTTGCGCCAGCGATTACACACCCTGGTGGTGCAGTGGTTAAATGACTGTACTGCAGCCACTCACAAACCATAATGCTGCGAGTTCAATCCCAGCCGGGGCGCTCACACTCGACTCAGGCTTGCATCCTTCCAAGGTCACTAAAATGAGTACCCAGATTGTTGGGGGAAATTAACTTACAGTGTAAACTGCTTAGGGAGTGCTTAAGTGCACTGATAAGCAGTATAGAAATGTACTTGCTAATGCTTGCCATTGCTATAATTAGAATAAATGCATTTTTTAAAAAAAAAATTAATTGTGCTTATGAACGACAGTTATTTGAATGTAGAAAAGTAAGCTAGTTACCAGACAAAAAGTTGCCAAACCTTTTTGATCATACCTCTTTGTAAAAAACAAAACAAAACCCCAAACACTTTAGTAGGTGGCAAGCATGTTCTTATCTTACAACTCAGAATCAGTTCTTCTGGTAAGCCATTGTTTATGTTACAGGGTAAATTGTTATCTCAACATTTCTTATCCTAATTGCATCAAAGAGACTTTCTCTTGACCTACGGGAAGAGTAGTTTGGTGTCAACAGTGCAATTGAAATGAGTGTAGGAGATGTCTCCAAGTATATATATTTTGAATTCTGCCTTATTTAATTTTTATGCCCACATTTAATCAATTATGTGCTGTTTTGTTTTGCCTTTTGACTCCTCTGTCTTGTTAACAATGTTAAAACAAGACAGGATCTTGCAACAATTTGGCCATGCAGTGAGTTTGCCAATTATAAAGATGAAGGCAGGGCTGCTGAAAGTGGGAAAAGAACAATCAACAGTTTGAGCAGCAATTATCTGACCGTTTTGTGTGTGATAAAACAGAGTGGATCACCTAAATTGTGGCCAAAAGAAGATAAGTCACTTCTCAAGTTGGATTTCATTGTAATAGATATGGCAAAAACGTTCATTCACATATATTCTGGGCTGCACACCTATTTAATTATCCCTCAGCCTTAAAATCCCTGTGTTAGAGATTTTTGAGAGATTTAGTATGTGCATGAGACATAGCCAGTGTTTATGAACTTACTAAATCTGTAAAGATCCCAAACTGTTTCTAGTTCTTGCTATTTTTAATTTGATACCTCAAAGCAAACTTCCTACCTGTGCTCCAAGTTCTTAGAAATTGTTACTGAGCACTTATCTAAAAGTATTGAGTTGTACTCAATATACTGTTTCTTCTGTTTGTTTTTTTAAAGATGGTCTTCCACTTGTAGTTGCATGTTTTAATAGCTGTTGAAAAAGCATCAGTGAAACACCTAATACAATTAGAGCTACCAACGGGCCGAAACAGATTGCCCTGAAGGGGTGGCTTGAAGTTGCTCCTTCCAAAAATGGATTGGGGCCACGGCAACCACATGCTGCGGCCCCAATCTGCCTTCAACCCAGCCAGAAAAGGAGCAGCAAAGAACCATTCCTTTTCTGGCCAGCAAAAAGCCACCTTTGCTGCCCACACCGTGGCCAGAGGCCAGCTTCATGATACTCCAGTGGTGTGCAGCGTGTAAATGCCACACCCCCAGAGCTCCTGGAAGCCGGCCCATGTCTGATCAGGCTTCCAGGAGGCTTCAGACCATGTGTCGTCAAAATGCTGCACTCGGAAACCACCGGGAAGCATGCTTTTTTCCCCTGTCTATTCTGGCTGAATACCTATTTTTCACTTTTTCTCTAATTTAGAGTGAAAAATAATTAGATGGTGTTAGAACTAATTGCACTGCATGTTCCACTGGTGCTTCTGCAATAGCTAGTGAAACCTAGAAAAACAAGACAAAGGCTAGCTCTTGTAATTTTTCTGTATCTACTATGTTGGATACAATGTGAGTTTTATTGTACATATTTCTTTCACTATGTGTTATTGGCAGCTGAGCAACAGAGTGGATAAGGAAGAATTTGCAGAATTGCCCAAATCCTCAGGTCTGACAAAATTGCTCAGATCCGCTCCGATGTGGATGTTCTAGTTGATTATCAGTTTTTGCAATCTGAGTATATGGATGGAAATATTGAATTTGTAAAGCCATCATATGCATATTGGACTCAGGCCCTGCCTGGCTCATAAGGCTGCTAAAGGGGGACTGGCTAAGTGAGTTAGAGGAGTGATGAATGCTTTTCTATTATGAGATAGGATTCAGGATTGCCTTTAAAAAGGCTGTAGTAAGGCCTTTATTGAAGAATCCCTCTGGCATCCCCATATACAAGATGGTTACTGGCAGTCTCTCTGTCCATTTGAGGGCAGGGTTCTGAAGTGCATAGTGACCTCACACCTCCAGGGAAGACAGATGAGCTCAATCCATTTCAATCAAGCTTGGTTATGAGATGAAAATGGCTTTGAGAACTTTGGTTGATGATTTATACCAGGTGCAGGACAAAGAGAGTCTGCCCTTCTTGAGTCTGCTGGACCTCTCAGTCAGTTTTGATATTACCAACCGTGGTGTCCTTTTGGACCACATTTCTGAGATGAGACTTGTGTAGAGTGTTCTACAATGGCTCTGACCTTCTTGTAAGAGCAAACATAGCAGGTGGTGCTGTTGGATTCCTGCTTGAAAGCATGACCATTAGCTGGGGGGATCCTTCAGGTTTCGGTTCTGTCCCACATGCTATTTAAAATATACACGACAAAAGTTCCCGTAGTTTGGAGGCTTAATGTCACCTATATGTCAGTGACACACAACTCTTTTATCTCCTTTCATATTTCAAGACCATTTTAACAGCTGTCAGTAGCAGACTGGATGAGGGTGAACAAATTGAAATGTTTCAAACAAGATAGAGATGCTTCTAGTTAGTCAAATGGGGGATGCAGCCTCTGCTGGATGGGATTATACTCCCTCTAAAGATTCAACTTCACATCTTTAGTGTACTCCTGAATTCAGGCCTGAGTTTGAATAACTAGGTATAGCAGTAGCCAGAAATGCAAAATAGTGCATCAGCTCTGCTTTTCCTGGAGTTGTCTGAGCTTTCTGAAGCACTTTGATTACATCCTATTTTGATTTATTATAATACAATCTATTAGGGCTGCATTTGAATACTATTCTGAAACTTCAGTGGTTTCAAATTTCTTTGCCTAAAATGCTGTCCAGGGCTGGTTATAGGTACAGAATGAGTCTCCCTTATCAAAAATGCTTAGGACTAGAAGTGTTTGGATTTTGAATCTTTTTGGATTTTGGACTACCTGTATTTGTGTATACATACATGATGAGATGTATTGGAGATAGGGTCCAAGTCTAAACACCAAATTAATTTATGTTGTTTATATACTTATACATATAGTTTGAAGGGAATTTTATATATATTTTTTAAAAAATTGTGCATGAAACAAACATTTTTGTACATCGAACTATAGGAAAGCAAAGATGTCACTACCTCAGCCACACGTGAAAAAGTTTTGGATTTTGGAATATTTTGGATTTTGAAATTCTGGGTAAGGGGGGCTCATCCTATAACTCATAACTCTCTTGTTTTGTTTCGCTAGTTCCTAATCTAATTCTGGGCAAAATTCAAAGTGCTAGTTGCAATCTATAAAACACTGTATGGATTAGGTCTAGCCTATTTGAAAGATTAAGTTTTTAGATTCTTGGAGGAGGATGTCTTTCATGTGATCCCATCTCCGTCACAGGCAGGTTGGTGAGAAGACATAAGTGCATTCTCAATGGCTTATTTCAGGGTATGAAATAACAGTGGGCCTTGGGTATGTGCAGAGGTGTGAGTCCAGGATCGCCCATGGATATCAAAATCTGTGGATGCTGATGTCTTGTTATATAAAGTGGCATAGTAAAATGGTGACCCTTATGTAAAATGACAATGTGTGGATGATTGAATCTGTAGATGTAGATTCCATGGATGTAGAGTACTGACTACCTTCTTTGGAAGGTTAGGCTGGCCCTTTCTTGTTCTCCTTCTGCCATCAGGCTTTTGCAATTAACTGGTTGCTGCAGAAGAAACTTTTAATGAGAGTGTTGCCCTTTTATCCTCGTTGGCCCAGAACAGACGGCCCAGAAGGAGTGACCAGAGCCCTCTCTGGTCCTGATCGGGCTGGGCCAATGGTGACTGCATGGCCACAGTCCCAAGCCATGCCAGCCAGGAGTCGCTCTAAATCGACTTCTTTTTAAGCTGGCTTTTTCTGGCTTTCCATGGCCTCTGCACAGCTTCCAGTTGCTTTGTGGGCATGCGTCTTCTAAAAGCCACGCCCTCCAAATGGCCAGAAGCTGCCTTATTTGACCCATGTGTTTCGGGCTATAATTGCATTTTAAATGCTTTAAAACTGTTTTAACACTTTTAAAAAATTGTATTGTTCATTTAATGGTTCGTAAACTTTTTTACTATTATTTTTAGCTGCATTTCCCCCCCATTTATTTTGTCAGCCATCTTGAGACCTATATTGGGAGAAAGCAGTGATATAAATAAATATATTAAATAAATAAATCTGAAAGAGCCCATGAAAGCTTAACGCTCTTAAAAGGATTGTGCAAACTGAGACAGAAAAATATTGACATTTCACATAAACAAGTTTGAGCTACTGAACACTGGCAGGGTGTAGGGATTTACAGCCCTGGTGGTGCAGTGCTTAAATGCCAGTACTGTACCGCAGCCACTCATTCACAGCCACAAGGTTGTGAGTTTGATTCCAGCCAGGGGCTCCAGGGTCGACTCAGCCTGGCATCCTTCCAAAGTCGCTAACATGAGTACCCAACTTGTTGGGGACAGTTAGCTTACTGCGTAGAGACTGCTTAGTTTAGTATGAAGCAGTATGAAAATGTAGCTGCTATTGCTATTGCTATCTTGCATTTTTGGTGGATGGCATCATGAAGATGTAGCACAGTGTTCGGCTGTGATGAAAATGGCAAAATCCATATATGAAATAATTAGGACAAGAGAAAAAAAAACTGCCAGTTTCAAATTTGTTTTATGCCAATCTGTGGTGCAAGCATAATTGGAATAGTAGATGGGTTCTCACTACTGTAACCCAGAAAGGCTATTGTAGTGCTGGGAAAGGTGCCAAAAGGTAACAAAACCCCATGGTAAAAGGACTGTAGCAGCTCTCCTATGAGGAAAAGGTATGACACTTGGGGCTTGGTAACTCAGAAAAAGGGGAAAACATGATTGAAGTGTACAAAATCATGCTGTGTACTACCTAAAGTGCATTGTTAAAGTAGAGATGTTGCTACTACCTGATGTAAGAATATCAACTTGGACAGTTGTAAAGCAGGGATGGATAACTGCAGTGGGACAGGGCCCATTTTTTGCCCTGTGGTCCTCTACCAGACCTCAGCATTGCATGTTGGCATGCTGAAACATCACTTCTGGCAACTATACAGAACTGTACACCCCCTTTTTGAGTGGCGGGAGGCTCTGGGGGAGGCCACCACATTTGCAGCCATTTTTAGGTTTGTTTGGGCCAGTTTTTGAGGTGAAAAACTGTCAAGTAATCAGGAAGGATAAACAATTTTGAGCAATCTGGGAGCTTGGAGGGGCTTCAGGAGTCTTCCGGGAATGCACTTTGGGGTCCCAAGGGCCACATGCAGCTCGTGGGGAGCACTTTATCCATTCTTGTTTTACAGGGGTTAAAATAATGGTTCCCAAATGTTATTGAACTACAGCTCTCACTGTCACTGTTTATCAGCCAATTCTAAGGAGACTTCTAAGAGGTGGAGTTCAAGAGCATTCAGGGACTTCAGATTGGAAACCATTCGATAAGACTAATTTATGGCTATCAGGCTATCAGTGGTTAGCCAGTATTTCCAGTATTAGAAGTGGTGTGCCTTTGAATTTCAATTGCTATGAACATAATTGTAAAAATGCTATTGAGCTCCCATTCTGCTTATGGGTTTCTTGGAGTCATCTGATTGGACATAATGCTGGATTAGGTAAACCTTTGGTATTATTCAACCCAACTGTTCTCAGAGATGTGAGAGAAGACCAAATGTTTGTTGTCAGCACAACACTGTGACTTGATAAAACTAATGAGGCAATGATGGCCAAGAAGCAGGGAGTGGCGCCAGTTTCATATGAGTTGAGCTAATAAACCAGTTATTTAGATACAAGTTTTGAAATAATATAGCTTTAATATATTGGATAAATGTTTATAGTCATACAGTTTGCATTTTGTGTAGTTGGAACAAAAGAATTGTAAACAGGTTCAAAACAAATGTAAAGTTAACAGCTCCACATTTGTGATGAACGAAATGTAGCTAAGATATAATTATGGACACAGGTAAAAGAAAAACCCAATAAATTATAATAATTAATAAGTGAAAGTGATTGTTTCAATTTATGTTTTACTATTTTTTTCAATATAATATATATTAATGGATTCAGTATAATCAGAAATATTATATTTCCGCCATATTTTTGTATCAAATGATGTGATCAGTGGGAGAATATGGATACAAAAAGACATGAACTGTAGAAAAGTAAATATTGAAATATACTGTTGAGGATCATTGCAACAGAGATGTAGACCAGCAAATCAAGTAAAGCTCATTGTGTCTTCTTTAAATGCAAGACTGAGATAATGGTATTCCACAGACATATCATGAAATTAGAGGGGGAAAGATACTGACATGCTTTATTTATGTTTTTCTGTGGATATTATAGAGATCTGAATGTTTTCTAAAAGCAGCCACAAACTGTTTATATAATACATGTACCTATGAGGAGCTTGTAACAAAGTATCAACTATAAAATATAATTTAGTTGTAGAGAATTTATAGAAACAAAATAGAAGAAAGGAACCCAGCAAAATTGAAAGTACAGTAGAAGCAAACCAGTGGTGCCTCTTATGTACTGTGCGTTGAATGAATTCTGTAATTAATGCATTGTGCTGGGGTACTTGCTTAAATTGTGATTACAGTGCAGTCACACACACACACACACACACACACACACACACACACACATATATATATATATATATGTATATTATGTTTGTTATATTTCATTGAATTCAGTGGTGCTTACGCCCAGGAAACTATGTAGGACTGCACCCTTGACCTTCCTAAAGGCTTTCATTTAGAAGGTGCAATAATTATTTTACATGCACTAAAGTCAGCCTGTCAAATATTGTGCCCCAAGTAGCCCAACAAACATAGCACGCATACTACTGCTTCCTGTTTTTTGTGTACTTCTTTTAAGTACTAATACAAACCAGTAGCTTTTCTTTACCTCTTCAAGTCATCTCTGACCTAACGCAACTCTGTCATAGGGTTTTCTTGGCAAGATTTGTCAGAGGAGGTCAGCCATTGCTTTCCCCTGAAGCTGTATTTAATTTGCCCAAGATCACCCAGAGGGTAGTTTTTTGTGGGTTTTTCAGACTACAGTATGTGGTCATGTTCCAGAAGAGTTTGTTCCTGACGTTTCCCCAGCATCTGTGGCTGGCATCATCCAGAGGTGTTTCTATGGTTGATCAGAGATTTGAACACCAATTTCTAGGAGTCAAAGTCCAGCTCTCAAACCACTACAACATACTGGTTTACTTGTGTTTTGCTGTTAACTGTCCTCTAGCCAGTTATTGGAGAGGTCTCCATTTCAACAACCTTACTCAGATCCGACAAATCCAGGGCTGTGGATTATTTGATTATCTACTCTCCTCTTTTCATACTGCCTCTCAGTCAAGCATTGTCATCTATTATAATGAGTCATGTTGTTCCATGCTATGTTTAAAGTACAGTAACCCCACTTTGGTCATTTTTGCTTCATACTTGATTTGTTCTAGTACTTATTTATTTGTCTTTTTGGCAGTCCATGGCATCTATAGAACTATCCCAAAGCACCTCATTTCAGACTAGTTGGTTTTCTTTCTGCCAGCTTTCTTCACTTCCAGCTTTCCAACCCTAAATAGAAATCAGAAATACTATCTCATGGATGATCCAGACTTTGGTATACAATTATATATCTTTACATGTGAAGATCTTATCTAGTTCGTTCATAGCTACCTTTCCAGGAGTTCCAAATCCTTTTCTAATTTTTTGACTAGCATCTCCATTTTGATTAATGACTGATCCATAGTACAGAAAGTCTTTGACTATTCTGATTTTTTTCATCATCAGCTTCCAAGTTATGAAGATCAACTTTGGTCATTATTTTTGTTTTGTTAAGGTCCAGCTGTAACCCTTTCTTTTTTTTCATTTTCTGCAGTAGTTTTCCCAAGACTTTTCATTTCTCTGAAAGTAGTATGGTATAATTTGTAGATCTTAAATTGTTCATGTTCCTTCTTCCACTTTTCACACCTCTTTCCTCATAGTCGAATCTGATTTCTATATGATATATTCTGTGTATAAATTATACAACAAGAGTGATAATATGCAACCCTGTCAGACCCCCTTCACAATTGAAAATCAGTCTGTTTTTTCATATTCTGTTCTTATAGGGGTTTCCTATGCTAAGTACAGATTACCGCAGGACGAGGAAATGGGATACTCATGTATTTTACAGCGAATAATAGATTTTACTTACATTTAATATTTGAAGTGCGTAAATTCATGAGTGTTTCCAGCTGAAGCCTTCATCATATATTGTGTCCTTTACAAAAAAATATAAGTAGGTTCAGACAGTATTGCCTTCCACTTGAAACCACCTCTATTTTCCATTGCCTCTTTTTCTTTTCTTTCACTTTCTGCCTCTGCCCCATTCACAAATCTGTTAAGATGGAAAAGACTGAATGGGAGCATATTGTTTTTGACTGATAGAGCTAGAAGCTGTTCCTCTGGAAGCATCCCATATGGATGCAAAATGGGGCATTTAATTTGCTCAGTGCTGGGAATTTATTTAAGAATTATAACATGAGACAGGTAACTGAACCAAGGTCTAAAACACACTACAGAAATAATCCAGTTTGAGGCTGCTTTAATTGCCTTGGTTCAGTGGTAGGGAATCCTGGGAATTGTGGCACCAGAGATCTCTAACACAGAAAGTTAAATGTCTCACAAAATCACAGTTCCCACAATTTCCTAGCATTGAGCCAAGACAGTTAAAGCGGTCTCAAACTGGATTATTTTTGAAGTGTGTTTTGAACCTGAGATTCCAGTGTTAAACCTCACATATTACATAATTTTCATTAGAATTAACAATCTCTTTATGAATTTAGGATATCAAAATTTTCATCTCCATTGTGCAACTGTCTGTCAAGTAGATCAATTTAGACTGCAGATTTTATTAGACAAGATATCATATTGGTGACCTGTTATTTGGTTTCTAACTCAGCTGGCTTTCTTGAGATGGATCTGTCATGAAATTTAGGGGGCGGGGATGAAATAAAAATTAAAGTAAGAAACTGGAAGGAGGATTTTAACATTGAGAAAAGTCACTCTAAGATGCACAAGATATTTTTTTCAAGATGGCATCAAGTTGTACGCGTGCATCAGTTGTGTGAGTGCACAAATGGAAACAGGTATTTCTACTGGTTGGAGGTTGATTCCTGGAGAAATAGTCTTCATTCCATACACACAAAAAGATTCCCAAGCCAAGACTATTTCCCAAGCTTTTTAGATTTGTTTTAGATGTTTCCTTCCTGATATGGCATGGCTGGGGAATCTCAGGCCAGTTACAGATGGACCTATAGTACAGACTGGGTCCGTACTAGGGTTAGAAAGGGGCGCCACTTGCTGATGCCCCTAACCCTAGTACAGACCGAGTCCGTACAAAATGGCGGCGCCTGTTCCACACGGGGGCTGCCATTTTGATGTTGCGGATGCATAGCCTCCAAACGTCACGCGGCGGAAGTGACACTGCGAGTGCGTGACTAGCACCTCGCGGCGCCACTTCTGGGGCGCAGAAAGAAGCGCCATTTCGGCGCTTTTCGGCTGCATCCGGGAACCGTGCAGTTTGACTGCTGTGGTTCATGGACGCAGCAACCGGCGGTGGCGGCAGAGCGCCCTTCTTGGGCGCTCTGTAATGCGCCTCAGTTTCCAGGGAAATATCTTTTTTAATTTGTTGTCATGTAAAATGGAGAAGCAGATTTGATAGAGTTGGTGAGAAAGAGCATATTCAAAGACATAACCGTATCAGTCTGGAAAATCAGTATGCAAAAGGACCTTTGAAACTAACTGAAAGACAGAAGTTGGTAGCATGAGCTTACATAGACTTCATCCTACATCTTCAGATTCATGTGGTCTCTGAAGAAGTAGGCTCAAATCTACAAAAACTCATGCTTACCAACTTCGATCTTTCAGTGAGTCTCAAAAATGCTGAAAGATACTTTTGCATACTGTGTACAGACATGTGAGCCACTTTAAAACGTCTCTGATTTTTCTTTAAATTATTACATCTATTTTCATTGTCTTGTTAATTACTTTAAGTAGCCCCAAGGCCCCCCCTCCCCCCATCGTAACTGGTTTCTTGTTGGTTTCTTGTTGTCAGTATATAATGACCTTTTTGGAATCTTGTGTGGGGGGGTCAAACAGACTGGAAGCTTGGCGGCTGGAGGCCACTTCAGCCCCGATTGTCCCCCGATTGGTGTGGGACCATGGTGACTGGACGCTGCTCTCCTGAGGATGCCACAGTCCAGAGTGGACCAATGGCAAGGAGCAGTTTTTCCCTGCTCCTTTTGTGGCTGGGTTTTGGCCATGTTAGCAAGCCTTGGTGCAGCTTCTGGGCAATCTTGGGGCATGCATCATCTGCATGCCACTCCTCTGGATTGGCCCAAAGGTAGCAATTTTTGCCTGCCTGTTTCAGGCCAATCTTTTCAACTATGCTTGTGTATTCTTATTTTAGGATTGGTTAAGTATGTCATTTCCCCAGAGGCTGACAGAGTGCAGGTCAAGGTGACCCATGCTTAGGTCCGCAGAAGTAATGAACTAGCAAGTCAAAACAAGGAGTCGTGTCAGGATGTAGTACAAACCAGGTTTAGGCAAGAGGCTGTCACATATAGGCCATGGCCAGTTATAGGGTTTCAGGGTGTAATAGTGGTCAAGGAAGAGGCAAGAAATGAAGCCAGAGTCTTTGTGCATCCCCTTCAAATCTCCAAAATCATGTACAGAATTTCTGTTGGAGGGTCAGCTAAGCAAGCTAGGATGAGATATACAAGATCTAGGCATTGTAAAGAAATACCTTGTTCCAGTAGTTCCTCTGAAGCTTTTAAGCAAGAACTGCTAAAACACACACACAAAGTTCAGCTGTGGTACATTGGAAACCTTTAGAAGTCGCCCATGAAGAGCCCTTTGCTCTAGCCTGCTTGTTTGAATGTGAGAGTACTGGTTCTTTAGACATCAGTGTTATTGAAAGCTGTTTTGTGTCCAGTGCAGAGGTTCTTGCTTTCTGCGGAGGATGGATCTTAATCCATCTCTGCCAAGAGCTCACACTTCTCCTGGACTACAGCTATAGGTTATTTTTGTGGTCACTAGATACTAGTGATTCTTGATGCTCTTTTAAGGAGAATCATTCAGTTGAAGTATGATATTATCAAGTCAGTTCATGTTATCAAATAGTTTTAAATGTTCAATTAACTATTTGAAATTTTAAGAGAATGCTTTACTCATTTGTATAGGCTAGTAGTGAGACTTTTAAAAAGAATTACTTTTCCCTGGGAGTTCCAGTAACCTCTAAGAGTGTGTTGCAAAATCCTCCACTTGTTCCTCTGTAAATAATGGTTTTTAAAATTATTTTCATGACATAATTTGAGCTTAAATATAAAATTTAAAAGATTTGTGCATATTGTTTTAGTAAATATAATTGGCAAATTACAAGTTAATTAGTAGCTCTTTATATAAATGTTTATACAGTGTGCCATGAACGGACGCATTCTACACGGCTTTCAGCTTATGCAGAAGCCGCATGGGGAGAATAACAATGGTGCGTGTGCCCATGGCGTGCGCGTGCTGTGCTGCCACATGCACACACCCCATTATTTCTTAAGGGGCTCAAGCATAGGTGGATTTTCCCTTATGCGAGAGTATCCGGAACAGATCCCTCACATAAGGAGAGGACCCACTGTATGTTCTTCTTTATTATATAGTAAGTAATAACAATGTTATTCTTTACCTCTTAGTGTATTAAGACATTTTTATTCAAGCAGGCTTTTGATGTATAATCATGTCACGGAGGCTGTGTGTGTTTTACTTACATTTTAAACTTTTGTATGTTTATGCATTTCATACTGTTTTTAGCTAGTTGATTTTAACTGTCTTTTAAATTTGTATTGTAAAGTTTTTAAATGGTTTTGTTTGTGAGCTGCCTTGGGTCCCTTTCTTGGAGAAAGGCAGCATAGAACAACAACCAAGAATAACAGTATTATTCTTTTCCTGTTAGTGTATTCTTGATATGACATTTGGAGCTGGTGGCCATACCAAGGCACTTATGCAAAAAGCAACAGATATTAAAATATATGCACTTGACAGAGATCCCACAGCTTATGAACTAGCTCGGCAACTTTCTGACTCTTTCCCGTGAGTATAATTCTTTTTTTTTTACTGCTGATATGTTGGTATTGCCAAAGTGTCTGCAAACATATGCATGTAGATTCTTATATGTATCTGTCTTCTCTCTTTCTCCCTCCCTCCCTCCCTCCCTCCCTCCCTCTCTCTCTCTCTCTCTCTCTTTGTGTCTAGAGATGTAAAATTTCCAGAAATTTAGAAGCCATGGGAAAATTTCCTTGTTTCCTGTTTGTTCACCCACACAATGCCTTGAAATTCTTAGAAAAATTAAAATAAATTGAAAGTCACCTTTTTTACTTTAAGATATATATATATATATATATATATATATATATATTACAAAAGAAGCTATAAAGCCTGTAAATAACAATTCAATGATAAAAAATCTTTATGGTTTTCCAGTTTGAAGAACAAGCAAAATAATTTTAAAAAATAGAACTAACCATTAATATTAATAAAACAGTAATCCTAAAGTTGCCTTCTGATCTTGGAAGTTAAGGAGGATTGGCCCTGGTTAGTACTAGGATAGGAGACTGCCAACAAAGACCAAGTGCCGTAGTAAGTATAACTCTGCCAGAAGTTGATCATAGAGTTGTGCTGGAGAATCAAGAAGTTCTATAGGAAACACTTCTCTGGCATTTGTAGGTCCTCCAGCATGATTCTATGATCAATTTCTGGCAGATGTTGACCACAGAGTTGTACTGGAGGACCTGGTAATTCCTAGGGAGGTATTATCTTGTGTAAAAAGAATAGTTTTTTTTTTATTTGTGGGTTTTCCACATTCATGGGATCCTTCACCCAGCAAATGTGAAGGGACCACTCTAGATGTTTGATCATTAAAATGGAAATTGTAAGTAAAGTGAAGGCTAGTGAAACACAGTCATTCCTGAATGCCTTTTGGAAGAAGTCTTCAAGTGGTTGACAGAAAATTCAAAGTGTTTTTGTTTGATTAAGCAAAGGCTTTCCTGACCTGCTTGTTTGATTTCATGTGTGCATATTATTAGTTTAAAAAAAGTTTGCTAAAACATACTGAACTGCTTTTTTCCTTTGTAGTAAAGGAACCTCTCCCCATACTGTTCATTTTATTTCTGCCTATGTTACCAAATTTTCTGTTAAAGAAGTAATGTCCAGAATACATTGACTTCATTAAATATATACCTGTATATAAGATATATATCTTTATCTTTTGGCTTGTGCCTTCTTCAGGTATTGAAAACAAAACACGTACATCCAAAGTGCTAGGGTTTGTTTGTTTTTTAATTAGTGTTCTTTAGTGTTCTAAACTGCCAGCTTGGATGTGGCTCGCTTTTGTTTTCAGCAACTGTAAAGGAGAGAAGCTGAAAAGTTTATATATGCCCACTACAGATGGGCTGTTTCCAGTGATAGTAGGGTTCGATACGGCGCAGCATCCATATGCACCAAGCCCGACTATTGGCTCCATTACATCACAAGGCTGTGGCCTTGTCCACATGGGGCGCAGCCTTGTGATATAAGGGCGCCCAAGTGCCCAAATGCCTCTGGGCGGAAGAAGCGTCATTGGGCTGCATCGCAGCCCTTATGACGGTGCAAGAAAGGAGCCGCCAAGAGCGGTACCTTTTAGACAGCGCGTGCATGCAGAGCTACAGCATGCAGAGTCGTCTGTCTGTACTGCCCCATAATTTATTTAATAAATTAACTGCATATTTTTGGAAGCCTGGACAAACTTGGCAGAAGTGCTATTTGTTTCTTTTTAGATCACGTACACATACTCATATGTATATGTATGTGTATATACAGTGTCATTTTAAGAGCAGCATTATATGCACCACCTTATACAGTATATATTGCAAGTAAATACTGAATATGTCTTAAGTATTTCCTTCACCTCACAACCATTTATATTTCAGCTAATTAATCATACTGGAATTGAAGTCGAAGGCTTTCATGGCTGGCATCCATAGTTTTTTGTGGATTTTTTGGGCTATGTGGCCATGTTCTAGAAGAGTTTATTCCTGATGTTTCTCCTATATCTGTGGCTGGCATCTTCAGAGAAATATTGGATTTTCTATTCATTGTCCTGTTTAATTTGACATAATAGGGTAACAAGACTGCAGTTAAATAAATAAACTGTGGTTTTATAAAAGTATTTGTGGTACAATATTAGACAAAAGAAAATGCCCAGGAGGTGGGTACCAGGCTAGTTCATTGGAGCAAAAACAATAAAAAGTCTTCACCAACCAATTTGCTATTGCATAAAGTTTTGTGAAATACAGCCCATTTCATCATGTATGTGAAGAAAAAATTGATTCAAATGTTTATAACTTTAATTGAGATGCCATTGTTATAGATTAAATCTAACTACAAATCTAACTGTTTAGATTTTACACTTACTATAGTAGTAAGTCTTGGCAGGAATCAAGTACAAAAGAGTCTGACTCTCTAGAATGAGAATAGCTGGAAATCTTGTGGGAGATTTCTCTTCTATTGGTCGGTTGGAGCATGGGAGGAAAACCGCCTTCTTTCCTCTATGTCTCCCAAAGGCCCTCCCGGTGTCCTGTTTTTATATATTTTTTATTCTTCTTCATGCTGCTCCACTTTTCTGGTTGTTAAATTTTCAAGAGCTTTGGGTGAGAGGGACACCTTACCTGTGTGAAGTTGCCGAGTTCTGTCTGCCTCAGCCTCTTAACAGGCAGAAGAAAAGGAAGTGATCCTCACTGTTCTCTTGTTCAGAAAGATACCTTATTTTCTTCTTTTCTTTCTTTCTTTTTTCATTTCCTTTCCTTTCCTTTTTTGCAGTTTCTGAATCTATTCTGTTTCAGCTGGCATGGACTTTTGTTTATTTCATTTATATCCTGCTTTGCTGAGGAAGGGGAGAAGGTACAATTACACAATGTACAGCCAATTGGCAAGAAAAAGGCCACAACTTTATTGTATACAGCAAGCTGGAAAAAAGAGGGTTGGTCCAAAAGCATGAGGTCTGGATCTGCCATCCACCAATCCGTACTGGTCGATGAACCAGAATGCCTGGTCACAGCCAGGCTTTAGGATGACAGAGGGATAACCGTCTTAAAGTGTGCTCGCCACTTTGGGTGCCGGTTATGTGCATATGCGCATCTTCGTCTCATGTCACTGGGGACATTGCTTAACTATCAGCACTCCCGGGTCCCTGTGGGACTCCCGATCCAGTGCTCCATGGCAAGCTGGTTCCACCTAACAAAGTCTTCTTCTAGGTTTGTGTCTCCAGCCACCTGGGGAATTTATAAAACCAGTCCACCGTCTTTGAAAATGAAAGACACACAAATACCAATTGTAGTGGGACTATCTATTCCTGGACCATTATTTAGGATTGGTTCTTTGGACTTTTAGGGTTATGCTTTGCATGCTTTGATTACTATTGAGAATTGTGAGAATGAACTCCTTTGGTGCAACAGTCCCATTGGCTATTTCCGGACTAAATGTAAAATGCTGATGGTAACCTATAAAGTCCTCTGTGGCTTGGATCCTGGCTATTTGAAGGTGTGTATCTCCCTTTATGAGCCTATTAAAGTTCTGGGATCTTCTGGAGAAGCCCTTCTCTTTATGCTATCACCCTCTCAAGCTTATTTGGTAAGAACAAGGGAGAGGGCCTGATTGGTGGCTGCTCCTAAACTTTGAAACACCCTCCCTGGGGATGGCTAAGATCCTCACTTTGTCCTTGTTCTCATTCTGTCAGCAAGTTAAAGAGCCATCAGGAATCCATACGGATCTATGAGCCTCCTGGGGCAGACCAACTTAATCAGCCCTCCACCTCTGCAGAGGCTCTGAGTCCCAGTGAGTCTATATCCTACCAGGTAGTGATCAGTCAGTGACAACGGCACTACAGAGAGTTCCTCTACCCCCAGATCACTGTCATCTTGCCCAGAGCAAAAAAAAAAAAAAAAAGCAGGTCCAGAGTGTGTCCTGCTGCATGGGTGGCACCAGATATTACTTGGGACAGCTCCATGGTTGTCATGGCAGACATGAAGTCCTGAGCTGCTCCTGACAGAGCAGTCTTTGTATGGATGTTGAAGTCCCCCAGGACAACAAGCCAAGGAGACTCCAAGGCCACTGAAGAGACCTAACTCAGCTATCTCAGTTATGCAGCCTGTTGTACAGCAGGGTGATCGGCATACCAACAGAATCCCTAATCTGTCCCAGCCACCCAACTTTACGTAGACACACTCATACCCAGTAGACTGTGGGACGGGGCACCTGGTAAGGGAGATGGACTGATAGACCACTGCAACTCTGCCTCCCAACCCCAGAGGCCTCGCCTGCTGCTGTATGGAAAACTTGGGTGGATAGAGCTTGGACAGATTACCACCACCACCACCCTCAGTTTCGTTCAGCCAGGTCTCTGTAATACAAGTCAGGTCAGCATGCTCATCCAGGATCAAGTCCTGGATCAAGATGTTTCCCATTCACCGACCTGGCATTGAGCAGCATTTTCAGCCCAGGGGGCCTGTTGCCAAGCCCATCCTGATTATTTGAAATGGGGGACAGCTTGGGAGAAAGTAACATCCTGTAACTCTCCCTTCTCCCAAAAGAAATGAGCTGACTCCACATGCCATATCTCCCCTTGCCCATTACAGCAGCCACTTTCTATATGTGGGGGATCCGTTCCGGATCCCCTTGCGTATGGGAAAAACTGCGTAAGATTAAATCCCATTATATGCTATGGTGGTGCGTAAGAAAAAAAAATGTAAATATAAACTAGTATGTGCAAAGACACATCTGTGACCAAACAATGAACCCAAAATTGTGTGCTCCAAAAGATCTTACTGCAGTTCCTAGCAAAGATAGTCATGGAGAGCCAACACTCCAAGAGATAATCTGAGCACTATTCAGCAATAATATCTTTCAAAGTCTGGACCAGTTGGTCTAGTATTATGTTTAGTATCTGCTGTCATTGTTTAGATCCTGGTGGACAACTTGTAATTCATCCACATCATAGAGCTCAAATACGTGCTTTTGCTGCTTGTATCTTGCCTCTCTGCTTGGAATTATCAGTCAGACATTGTAAAATTTACAGTTAAATTGGATATTAATTATTATCTGTAGATCTCACACAACAAGATAGTGTGTGTATATATGTGTAAAATTTCAGTAGGCTAAGGGCTCACTGCAGTTTTTGAAGAAGTTTAGCTCAGCTCTTCTTTCTAGCTGTGAAAAGTCTTTACTGAAGATACAGAACTGTTTTAATAAGAAAAAGAAATGGGTCAGGCCCTATTAAGTATTCAGTGTGTGGGTAGGAATCCTTTGACGTGCATTCTGGGGAAGCCTATACGTTAAGAATTGCTGCAGAGATTCCAGAACAAAATAAAATTATGTCAGTAGCAATATATATTACAAATAAAACCTTTTGCACCCACTGAAAGTAAAAGGTTGCAAAGGTTCCTGAAATCTGGCACCTATTGAGTATCACTGCAAGCTAGAAAGGAGGAGAAACCTACGTAAAACCTACGCAGTGGAGTCAAGCTGTTATAATGTACTTAGCTGTAAAGGAAACCATACCTCAAGTGCAGGAAGAATTAAATTAATATTTAATATATATTTATTGACTATCTCAGATGTTATGGCTTTTTGTTTTGAGATGAAATTCAGTTTACTGTAACAAGATAGATTCATTTTGTTTGTGTTTGTGTGAAATTTAGAATGCATATCCAGGCACCTGAGAGGAATACTCACCATAAACAAACTTGTTTAAGGTTTCTGCCTTTGTGTATAGCTTTAATTTATGCATGTTTATTACATTGGCTTCGGTACTCTTGTAGACTTCAGTAAGTTCAGAAAGGAGGATTAAAGGTGGGTGAGATGTCTTTGGCACACTAGCACTTGCATCCTAGCAATGCCAGACACTGACCACCAGATAATTCTTTCAAAAGTGAATTGATGAATTGGCCTTTTGTTGTATCAAACCTCAAAAACAATCCATGTACACGTATGTGCACACATGCACCCTCACAGTGCACATTGTACATATCTCACATTTGTGGATTGTAGATATATGAATGATATATCCATAATGAATAAATGGATAATGAACTGAGTGAGTTTCCAGTTGTGAAGCATTAAATGGTAGGCTCCACCTTCCAACTCTACAGGACTAAACTATCAGTGAACTTTCAGCATTTTCCATTAGTGGGGGAAGACGTTTTTCCAGTGGGTACCTCCTGAATATCCACTTTGACAGAAAATAAGCTTTGCCTGGCTCTCCCCCAACTGGAGGAGAGCATCCTGAGCTCTTTTGTTTCCCACAGATTGCAAGGAGTTGAACAGCCAGCCATGTTGTTGGACTTCAGAGCAACTTAAAAAACAAAACAAAGCACACCTGTAATTTCTTGATTTCTCTTCCTGTGTAGACTCTGTATACATGAGTAATAAGCCAAATTATGATCATTCAAATGCAGTTCCTGAATTTCTTGACATTGAGATATCTACGAAGGACAAAAACATGGCAAAATCACACCTCCTAGATCAGTTCCCTCCATGGATATCTTGATTTCAAGAAAGTCAGGAGCCCTGATCTGCACAGTTGTAATACACTGCTCAAATTACTATACCATACTGGCTCTCATAGAAAGGATGCCCATATTAAAAAGAAGAAGAAGATCTTGATCATATACTGAACTATCTTACCTCTACATAAACATCTCCTCCACACAACTGGCAGGTACAAAGCCAAGCAAGAAATTAACCACTAGATATATGATAATCATAGATATGTTCTACATAGTTACTCTGGTTTTGTTTTTGTTTTTTTGTTACTCTGTGCTTTCAGGTTGTTTATGATTCATAGTCGTTTATGATTCATGCTAACTCCTTTTTTTCCCTAGGGTTGAGACTGTGTGAATTGCTCAAGGTCACCCAGTGGGTTGCCATGGTTGAGGAGGAAATCAAACCTTGAGAGTTGTAGTCCAGCTCTCAAACCACTACACCACACTGGCTCTTATGAAATACCTACTAGATTAGTGGTTCTCAACCTTCCTAATGTTTGATTCCTAGTGTCTCGGTTCCTAAAAACTGGCTTTGGAGTGTGTATTAAATACACTGCTTCAACTGTTTTTTAAAAGATGTTTCAGGAAATTGACTACCTTATATACTTGTGTATAAGTCGACCTCATATATAAGTCAGGGGCAGATTTGGGGGCGAAAATCATGGATTTTGATATGACCCGTGGATAACTCGAGGGTCACACAGTGGGGCATGTTACAAAAGATCTAAAGGGGGAAACAAAGCACCACGTCCCTGCCTACATCTTTTTCTCTAGACCTCTCCCAAGGGTCACAGTCTCAGCATGGAAAAGGGTAAACAAACCTTGGCACATGCACACACACTCTCTTCCCTTTACCAAAAGCATTCCCAAGACTTATGGCTTGCAAAATGGGGTAGAACTCTCCCCCTCTCTCTGCCTTCACTTCAGGACTCTCAAGGCCTATGGCTTGCAAATGGGGGTAGAACCCCCCCTTCTATTTACATAGGATTCCCAAGGTTTATGGCTTGCAAAAGGGGGGTAGACACCCCTCTCACTGTCCTCTTTACCCAGGATTCCCAAGACTTATCGTTTGCAAAAGGGAGGTAGAAACCCCTCTCACTCTCTTCTCTTTACCCAGGATTCCCAAGGCATATGGCTTGCAAAAGGGGGGTAGAAATCCCTCTCTCTTTCTTCTTTTCACCCAGGATTTCCAGGCTCATGGCTTGCAAAAGGTGGTCCAAGCCTGGTCATACTGTCTCTCTCTCTCGACTCAGCAGCTATTTGTTAGTTCTGGCTGCGTGGGAAGGCTGAGGAATAACACACACGGGGGGGGGGGGGGGGGGGGGGGGGGAGAGGAGATCATGCCGGGGACTCAAACGGGGAGCTGTTACAAGATCCCTGGCTACAGAAGAAGATGGGCACTTTTTGCAGGAAATTTATACACAGCATTAACATTGCCCCATATATAAGTTTACCCATGATTTTGGAGTCCATTTTGGGGCATAAATTTCTTGACTTATAATCGAGTATATACGGTGTGTGTGTATATATATATAGCTCTGGTATAGACTGAAATATACCAAGATAACTATTTTCAAAGGGGTAGCAGTGTTAACCCATGCCCCATGCAGTATAGGCAAGAAAGAGTATTATGGCACCTTAAAGATTAACATATTAATTATACCAAGATGAAAATCCATTTGCATCAAATTTTTGTGTTCAATGAAAAAAAAACACCAGTTGCAATCCTGTACACTTTTAGAAGTACCATTGGCCTTAGTGAAACTCTCATAAGAATAAAACATGCAGTTGGGCTGTAAAGCATCTATTTTGTTTTTCCTAAGTGACACTTGTATTTATTCTGATGTATTTCTGTATCTTTCTGTTCACATTTTCATAACAGGATATTTTAGGAAAAGGCACCCATTTTTCCTCTTTGCAACAAATGCCATATCTAAATCAATAGCTTACATTCACAAGGTTTACTGAAGTATTGTTAAAGCTTTTAGTCATTGCTGTGCTTACAGTGTTGCTATTCTTATTCTAATGCTGTATGCATAGTGTATATGCATGACACAGAATGGAAGAATAGATTACCTTGAAAGTATGAATAGGTTATTCTGATTTCTTTTAACTATAATAAATGTTACAGTATTTGTGTTGCAGTGTGATCTTGACGTGTAAATCAGAAATATCAGGTGACATCCTGATTATTCAAAAGATTGACTGAGATTTGTCCACTGGAAGCTAACTGAAGCTAACTTAAATTTGGAAGAATTCAGAATATAATACAAGCACAAATTGTAGAAGTCTTTGTAGAGAAATCATCCAAGTACAGGCATGTCTGTAAGGAGATTTCCAGTCATGCAGGTAGAAAGGCAGTGGAGCTGTTTACAGTTCTAGTACTATGAAATACTTGAGAATCATGCTCCCAGGGAAATATAATTTACTTTCAAATCAATTTCTCTGTCTGTTGACACCATATCACTTCCTTCCATTGACTGGATCCATAGCTGTAGAGGGCCAGCCTATAGGTTGCTCTGGGAGCCTCCTTCAGCTCAAGCGCTTATCCCAGTTTTCAGAAATGTTCATGGCTTGTATTCCATTGATGGGCAAAGGTAACATGGTGTGACTGAAAATGCCAGGGTATTTTATCATAACAATTGTACTGCCAGTAACCAAGAGTTAGGAAATGCATCTCAACCTTTTAGAATTGGGGGGGGGGGGGGAATACACAAAATCTGGGAAATGACCAAATGGGAATGTCTTGGAGAAGAGGGCATGGCCATCTAAGGATGCTCAGAGACGGTGGCTCCCCACCCTCAGTTAGTCTAATAAAGCCGTGTTTTCTTCAGTGGTTACAAGCAGTACAGTGCAGATTAGGCTATGTGCAACCTATGACCCAAGATTTCCCTACTAGTGAAAGGAATAAGACATGCTAGGTTTGCTAATGGATTCTCCTGTTGAAGATCCCTCGTGTCTTTCAGGAAATGCAGGTGAAGAAAGGAGAGAAGTGCAGAAGAAGAATGTTGTGCTCTTGAATTAATTTATTTGTTTATTTGGGTAGTTTAAACTGTTGAAGCTGTCTTAAACGTGTACAGCTGTTTTAAATGCGTATATCTTAAAAGTGTACAACTGTCTTCCATAGACTTATAGTGGGTACTAATTAAATGCTCAGCAATTAACAGCAAGTGAAGTTATACTATTTGAACACTCCAAAATATGGCAGTCAAGCTGAGTGATTTATTTCTTGACAAAGAATATCTTCTATAATGTATCAAGAGTTTTTACAGGTCTGCCAAATTAGGTAAGTTGGAGGGTGTGATGTTGTCAATATTGCTGTATCTTAGTGTGTTCACCTGGTCTCTGCTTGCAAACTGAAGCAGACCCTAATAGTGGCTGAAGCTTTCCCTCTGCCACTCCTGCTTCAAATATTTGTGTATTCTTTTTTTCTGTGTGTGAGTTATCTAAAAATATTTTCATAATTTTAAAAACAATAGTTTGATCATCATTGGTTTTATCTTGATTTTCAGAGAGAAATAACCATTTAAGTCTGCTTCAGTATATAAAATGAAGGAAGGAGTCTATCAATGCCACCCCAATTTTTCAGGTGCATCTTAAGAAGTGGACTGGAGTCTACAAAAGCTTGCACCGAAATAAACTGGGTGGTCTTAAAGGTGCCCCTTCCTTTGTTTCATGAATTTTGTTTTCTGTGCCTTTTTCTTGCAAAACAAAGTTGGTTATTCCAGCTTTTTTTTTAACAACAGAACAACTGACATATAAAATAAAAATAAGACACTCCTTTCCTTTCCTTTTTTTTTTTTTTAGATTTCCTTTTTCTATAAATGACCCACTAATTGCTAGCTTTTTTGTAGATCTGACGCACTTCTTTAGTTCTAAGGTCAAATCGTATGAACATTTTAAGCTTGGAGGACAATTGAGGTAGTATCTTGGGGTGAAATATATGAGGCATCCAAATCTAAAACAAACATTTTCAAGCTTTCTGACGTCTTTTTACCCCATAATCAACTTAGGAGCTACAGCAGGTGGCTTGGAGGTAGAAGTTAGTTAACGATTAATAAGGCGTTTGCACACATCTTTTGCGTCACATTTTATTTCCAATTCATTTGCTAGCAAGTCACCCAAGGGCTTGAAATCGATTGGGAAAATAACCAAAGGGATCCTGTGGTGCAATTGATACTGGTGATTAGAAAAACAGAGCGACCTGGAACAACAAATAAGAATGGTTTATTATGTACCTGTCTATAATATAGAATGCTATTTTTCAGAGTATGAGGATTAGGGGGCTGCTAGCATGTGAAATACAGTTATTGGACATGTCACTGTTTTCAGTTGCCATGTAGAAAAATATGTAGTTTGTTGTCACAATTTAACAGTTTCAAATATGGCATGTTTTTGCTCCTTAGTGTTACCACTGTAGCACATTTTTTGGCAAGTAGGGTTCAGTTTAATGTAATATATTTAAATGCTACTATCATGAAGCAGCAGCTTTGAGCTCTTTTGATAGATTGTGAAAGGAATGGGAAAAGTGGTAACACTTTTTAAATCAAAGCTTTAAAAAGTATATATTTTAAAATGCAGAAAATCTGTAATATTTCCATGTATGAAATTAGATTTTTGTTGTAGTTGCTGGGCAGTGAAGTTCAAATTACTCTGAGTGCGCCACCATTAATTAAAAAAAAAATACTCATGCTGTTTAAAGATGGGCTTTGTAAATAGTTAACAAGGTGCATGGGGGCTAATGAATATACTAAATAAATTAGGCAATACACAGTAGTATTTACATATTGACAAATGCTTTTTTAAAAAAGACAGAGGTCTCTATACACCATAGCTGAGTTTCCTTGATATAAAGAATTGCCATCATGTCATATGATAAATTAAATGCAAATTAGTTTGCCTGTAAAGATGTCCCTATACATAATTATAATTACGTGCTGGTAACCTCATAACTCAACTTCTGCAATGCGCTCTACATGGGGCTACCCTTGTGCCAAGTCTGGAAATTTCAGTTAGTACAAAATATGGCAGCCAGATTGGTCACTGGAAAAACTAGAAATGACCATATAACACCTATTTTAAAACCACTTCATTGGCTGCTCATTAGTTTCCAGGCACAGTACAAGGTGTTAGTGATGACCTTTAAAACCCTACATGGCTTGGGCCCAACCTAATTTACGGGATGCCTTCTTCCGTACAATCCACCCCACGCACTCAGGTCCTCTGGGAAGAATCTTCTACAGCCTATGAAGACCAGGTTGGCTGCAGTCACCCAGAGGACCTTTTCTTCAACCGCTCCCAAATTATGGAACGGCCTGTTGGAGGAGATTTGTCATGTTACCAGCTTGGACAGCTTTAAAAAAGCTGTCAAGACGGCTCTCTTTTGACAGGCCTTTCCTGAATAATGAACCTGGCCACCCATTGAATGGACCATCACACTGAAGACCTTGTATCGCCATTATCCCATCTTGGATTATTTTAAGGTTTATTTTAACATTGAATGTCATTTAATAGATGGTTTTGGGGGGGGAGGGAATAAGTGGGTTCATGTTATATTGTTTGGATTTTATTGTAAGACACCTGGATCCTGATGGAGAGGCAGGGTATAAATAAAGTTTTTTATTATTATTTATTAAATATTTACAAAAGTGTAACCTAAAAATAGCCATCTGGTCAATGATGGAACATTGGTTTCAACATATTTTTAACTTTTACAAAAGTTATTTGGACCAGAATATTGCGAAGTGTTTGAAAAGATGTTAATTCCAAAACTGTTAGATTATATAAGGGAATAATAAATGAGGAGAAGATACCAGCATTATGGTGTTGATCATTAGTAGTTTTACTACTAAAGGTAGATAAAGATTTAACTGACCCAGGATCATATAGGCCTATATCATTAATAAACCAAGATGCAAAGATTTTATCAGCTATCATGGCAAATAAAATGAACAAATGTATGTATGAATATATAGGAAAGGATGTGGATTTGTGAAAGGAAGACAAATGTCAAACTTAGTAGGAAGAGTATTTGATAAAATACATGTAATGTGGGGGGAAATAAGAGCAAGGATTTTGGCATTAGACATATTTAAAGCATTTGATTGTGTGGAATGACCAACATTAAAAATAATTATGAAAAGATTTGGAGTGGAGGATAAAGTAAGGGGATTAATAGATCAACTATATTCTAATAACTCAGCAATAGTAATGGTAAATGATGAGGTAACAAATGAAATAAAGGTGACAAGAGGTACTACACATGGATGACTGTTATCACCAATATTATTTGCAATGGTAATAGAGATATTAGCAGATGTTATAAGGAAAGATAATAGTTTAGAATGGAGTAGGATTGAAAACAAAACATAAAATTAGTTTATTTGCTGATGACACATTATTAACCATTAAAATTTAATGTATAGATTGGGAAAAATAAAAGAACATTTAAATGTATTCGGTGAGATAACAGGGTTACAGATTAATTGGAAAAAATCAGAAATGGTGTCATTTAATTACACAAAAGAAGAGAAATGTGAATTTGTAAGACAAAGAAGTTTAGAGGTACAATTAAAAAGTAATATAAAACACTTAGGAATAAATATAATGAAAGATTTAAAGGAAATAGAAGCAAAGAATCTGGTAGTATTAAGGAAAGAAGTGTAAACTTACAGCGCTTTATAAATAAAGGTTAATAATAATAATAGAAAAAGTTAGTAGAATACAAGAACATTAAACTATCGTGGTTTGGAAAAATAGCATTAATTAAGATGAAAATATTACCAAAATTATTTATTTTATTTAGAATGCTACCATGAAAAGTTTCGGAAACGGAATTGAATAAATGGCAACAAATATTGAATACATATTGTAATGGAGGGAAAAGAACCAGACTAAATAAACAACTTTGGTATAAATCACAAAAAGAGGGAGGGTTGGGCCTTCCCAATATAAGAGGATATGATGAAGCTAATCTACTGAGATATGTGATAAAAGGTATGTTAGATGTGGGAGATTTAGAATGGTTAGAGTTAGCTATAGAGCAAGTAGGTATGAGCACGCGGAACATTTTTAAGGGAATTTACTAAGAAAGAAATTAAGATAACTGGAAACCCACTTATGAAAAATATATTAGAAATATGGAGTAAATATAAAAAAGAGTTAATGACTGAAAATTCAATAATAACACAATAATAATGGAAAGGAAACTTCCAAAAAAAACTTGAGAGGATTGTTAGATAAGGAGTTAAAGAAGAGGAAAATAGATAAAATAGAAAATTGAGTGGATTTAAGGGTAGAGAAACAATGTACTGTATAAAGGAAAAATCTATGGGGATAAAAGCTTCATGGTTCCATTGTATGCAAATAGAACAATGGTTTAAAAAACTGAGTAAAGGGAATGTAGAAAGAAAAAAAGTGCACACAATTTAACAGTTCAGAAAGGAAGAGAAATGGAGAAAAATGAGAACTTCAAAGGCACGATTAGTAAAATTTATAAAATGTTGATGGAAAATAGAGGGTGGAAAACAAAGGAGAATATTTTGAGAGGAATATGGGAAGAAGAACTAGGATGTGGGATAGAATTTGGGAACAAAGACTTTTGAAGAATTTATTGGTACGGTTCAAAGAAAATTCTTATAAATTGATATGAAAATGGTATTTGACACCAGTAAGATTACACAGTATTGATAAGCATAATTTAAAAAATTGTTGGAGCAGTTGTCAGGAAGTAGGGTCGTATATGCATATGTGGGAGCAATGTAAATATATCCAAAAATGTTGGGGAAAAGTGATAATAAAAATAGAAAGCATTATGAATATAAAAATAGATAGAAGTCCAAATATAGTATTGTTATCATTATATAACTCAGATAAATGGAAAAAAGAGGAAAAAAGATTTCATAACAAATTTGATTACAGCCGCGAGATTAATTATAGCAAGATGTTGGAAAACAAAAATAACTGTACAATTGAAGGAGTGATATAGAGGCATAGAAATTAGTGATCAATGATAAATTGACATGCAGATTGAAAGTAAAAATGGGATTATGGAAAAGAAGTGCCTTTGATGGAATTTGGAAAGAATTGAATGAGAAAGTGTTGAGAAAAGAAGATGGAAGATTACCTCCACGAGAGGAACTGAGATTTTGGATGGAATATAAGGGTGAAAATGGCTCCGGGGAAGGGCAGCTTTGAAGTGGGATATAAAAGATATTCAGACAAGTTGTAATAGAATGTAGAAAATATATATACGGAATAATGTATTGTATAAAATTCATTGTACAGTCGGCCCTCCTTATCCACGGATTTTTTTATCCCTGGATTCAAGCATCCACGGCTTGAAAGTGTTTTTTAAAAAGTATAAATTCCGAATAGCAAACCTTGATTTTCCATTTTATATAAGAGACACCATTTTCCCTTTCCATTGTATTTAATGGAAGGAGCATCCATGGATTTTGTTATCCATGGGGGAGTTATCCCAACAGATAACAAGGGCCCACTGTATGAACTTTAGTTTCAATAAAAATTATTATTAAAAAAAAAGAAAAGCTTTTGGACTCTAGCATCCTAATTTTCATTGAAGTGTAAAGAAAAAACCTGATAATTAGAAGGTTGAAATAGTTTACTTTATGATCTCATATAATTTTTCAATATATATATATATATATATATATATATATATATATATATATATATAAACTTCAGAATAAGAAAAACCTAAAGATCTCACTTTGTGAATGGTCATGGATACTTTCAAACTCACAATGGGCCTAGGCTGCCCTGAACACTATGGGCTTTTGAAACAAAATTCAAAGCAGGATAACCATTGCAACTGTGGTTCTCAGACAGTGGGGTGTTGTTGTTCAAGGGGGCATGGGACTTAGAGGCCCTGTTCTCCTCCTCCTAAACTTTTCGTGTGTAAAATTTTCACAGGTGTTGTAAATTTGGGGGCACAAATTTGCCAAAAAGGGAGTCCTAAGGGTAAAACATTTGAGTATCACTAGCCTAGATGATCTAGTGGACCACATTGTCTCCAAAAGAAAGAAAAGGCTTTTGTATACAACACTGCTGGTTGTGCTCTTGAGTCAAAGATGATGATGGAGTTGGCTAGTAGGGTTGTAAAACTGGATTAAGCTTGTTGCAAATGAGTCAGTGTAGGTAGCTGAAACAACAGTTCTGCCCAGTTTCTTGATTTTGCTTCCCACACTGTATGACTGATTGTGATGTGAACACCTGAAGTGCTACTCACTTCCAAAATTCCCTGGCAGCCTGTCTGTACGCATAGCTATTATGTTTCTTCCAAGCCTTGCATCTGCAGAAATGGAGAGTGATAACTGAGCATGGTATAGTGGTTTGAGCATTGGAATGTGACTCTGGAGATCAGGGTATGATTCCCCATACAGCCTTGGAAACATAGTGGGTGAACATGAATGAATCACACACACTCAGAAAAAAAGTGATAGGTTTACCTTGGTGTTGCCATAAGTCATAAATGACATGAAGTCACACAACAGCAACTGATTGTTCATCCCATTATGCACTGCTAGATTTAACCTGAAATGTAGACATCTGCAAGTCTACCATCTAATCTTCTGGGCACTGTTTTGGGACTGAATTTCACTACAGACTAAACAGCTCCAGAGCTGGCCTACTTGGGGTTTTAATGGGAATAACCTAGTCTGATATGTAGAGAGATGATACATAAAAGTGTACAGGAGAGGTGGTCAAAGTACGCTACTTCATATATTGTTGCACTGCAGACTCCAGCATTCTTTCCGATTTGTTATATTACCTAGAGCTGATGGGAGTTGCAGTTCAGGAGCATTTGAAGGTCTACAATTTGCTTACCTGTTATTGAGAACATATTCCTGTATTTGTGAGGCAAAGTGTATTCTTCCACTGTACAAAACAAAGGTTTGAAATTAAGATGTGTATTTTAATATAGAGCCAGTGTGCCGTAGTAGTTTGAGCCGTGGAGTTGGACTCTAGAGACCAGGGTTCGAGTCTTGGCTCTGCCATGGAAAGCCACTGGGTGACCTTGGGAAGGTCAAACTCTCTCTGCCTCAGAGAACAGCCATGGCAACCCCCCTTGAGGAAACATGCCAACAAAATCCCATGATAGTTTTGCCTTAGGGTCACCATAAGTCAGAAATGACTTGAAGGTGCACAACAACCATTTTAATTCATTTGCCAATAAGATTTTGTGTCATGATTTTGTGTTTTCAAAATTTTCAAAGGATATTTCTGTCTGAACTGCATTGGGAATTTGGGAAAGGACCTTTTCAGTAAACCTAGTTTTGCTCTTGGTTAATTGTGTAGAGTTGCCCAATTTTGTAACTGCGAAAGACCTGCTTGTGTATTTGGAGGGGGGGGGGAGAGACAAAAGAAAGAATAAAAGCCTTTTCCTCTTATTAGCCTGACTCTCTGCACTACAAATTATTGCAGGTTTCTACTTCCACACATACACATACACAAAATTATTAGACACAATATAACATTCAGTTTAGGAAAGCAGAGCAAAATTATCCATATCTTTTAGTTTACAAATACTTGCCAGCAACTGCTTGTTCATTTTCACTGTAATCCTGAAAATATAAAATGCAACAATGTATCCTTTTGGAGGGATTAATTTAAAAGCTCATAATTCATGGTGTTGATGGGGGGGACCATCGTGAGCCAGGATATATTGTTTTTCTATTATCTACCTCCTTTCCAGAACCATTTATTGGGCACAGATCATATTGTGTCAGGTGGCATAATGACTGTGTGGTTTGCCATGCATTCTATTTTTATATCTTTATTTAAAACTGACATGTAACTTGCTGTACCTGAAACCCCAAGTGAGACAGTTATTGGAGTGTAACAAAGTTTTGACGTCAGAATTGCTATTTATTCCACTGGAAACCATTAGTGATGCATTACCCCTTGGCACTTGTGTTTTCAGAAACACAGTTAAATTTTTATGACTGGTTTTGGCCAATTAGAGTTCTTTCTCAATATAGAAAGGAGAAGGGCTTTCTGTAGTGTGTTAAAGAGTGGCATCTCGGCAATAGAATCACGATAAATTCTACATTGTTATAGAATACATTCAATTGCTTGTGTCTCACAACCATTCATTGTAAGACTATATACATGTGTGCATGCATGCATGCACAAATGCACGCGCGCACATACAGATCACGTGTATGCTTCCAAGTAGGGCATAACAAAATAAGGTATTAAAACATGGTAGTAAGGAAAAATAAAATCTGGAATCCCCTAGATCTTATTTGGCAGTAAGGGCTAGATATACCCTGAGCCTTATGGGAAAAGCTTTTTGTCCAGAGTACAAATACCCCACTTCTGTTTTACAACCTTAAATCACTGCAAAGAGAAGGAGACAGTTCTTCTTTTGTTCTAGCATGTGAGTAAGCACACTCTAGAAAAGGGATAATTTGGGCCTTTACATAGTGTATAAATCCCATTCAGAGCAAGGTGGGAAAGCCATCTGCTTGCAATAGTGTTAAGGGAAAAGTGATTGCTCCTAAGTGTTTGTTTACTGCAGCCAGTCTGTTTGTGTTTTGGAAATGAAAGATAATGCCGTTGTGTCCAAATGTATTGTCAACTGTAACGGACTGACTTTCCTGCTGCTTGGTTTTCATTAAGCCTCCCCCAGAGATATTAAAATATGGCCATTGTATACAGTGGGCCCTCGGTATCTACGAGGAATCTGTTCCGGACCCCCTGCAGATACCAAAATGTGCAGGTGCTAAAGTTCCATTGTTCTTAAAAGTGGCGCAGCCACATGGCCGTGCCACAATTAAGGAGAATGGGACAAAAGTCCCCTATCCCCCTCTACCCTTCTTCTTCCTTCTCCCCTCCCTTCTTCCCCCTCTCTCCTTCCTTAACTCCTTCCTTCTTTCATTCGAAGCTTCTGCCCCAGCTTGGCTTTGGGATAGAGTCTGGCTCCCATTCAACTGGGCCTGGGGCTTGGGCTTGGGCTGGGGCTAAAGCTTGAGTCTCAGAGCCCCTGCCCCCAGGCCCAGCAAACAAACAAATAAACAAGCTTCATTTATATACCGCTTCATACCTCCTAAGCAGTGTCTGAGCGGTTTACAACTGTAAGCTAATTTGCCCCCAACAGTCTGGGTACTCATTTTAGCAACCTCGGAAGGATGCAAGCCTGAGTCAAGCTTGAGCCTTTTTGCTGGTCTTGAACTCACAACCTTATGGTTTTGAGTGAGTGGCTGCAGTACAGGCATTTAACCACTGCACCACCAGCACCCAGGACGGAGCCTCTGGTCTCCAAGACTCATGCCCTGGCCCTGGCTCCCTCTGGCCAACAGGAAGAGGGATGAGGGACTTTTGTTCCCAATGGCGGTGCAACTGCGTGTGCACTGCCATCATGACAATGAGGGGTTGCCATCCATGGATGCTCAAAGTCCCTGTACTTGCATATCAATCCCCCTATGACTCCGTGTTGTTATGTAGTTGAACCTGTGTAGTTTTAGCCTTCAAACACACACACACACACACACACAAACATAGTGTGAATGTATACTGAAAGGACTGATCTTGTTCCATTAAGGAGTGAAACTCCTTGTTAGAGAGTTTGCATTCTAACAGAGAAGGAAGTTATCATATATACTTGACTATACGTTGACCTCATGTATAAGTCGAGGGCAAGTTTGGGGGCCAAAATTATGGATTTTGGCAAGACCTGTGGATAGGTTGAGTGTAAAACCTGGAGGATCCTTCAGTATGTGTATGTGAGCGGCAACAGGGAAGCAGCAATCAATATGAGGCTGTAGTGTTTCAACCTTCACTCCCAAGACAGCTAAGCACGCGGGTGGAAGAGGAACTGTTAAACAAACAGCACTCAATCAATCTATCACCAAGGATTCTATCTGCTTGGCTCAGGAAAGAAAGAAACTGCTTGGGGAAATCTGAAAGAGCTCCTATCGCGTTATCATACTGACCCATAAATAGATTGACCTGGGATTTGGGGGCCAATTTTTGGGGATAAATTTTTAAACTTATAGACAAATATATACAGTACATTTTCAAAACCAACATAATGGAGGCTGTTGGGATAAAAATCCATTGGACAACAGCTTGTACAGGAGAGTTGTGTAATTACAGCTATGTTTGCCATGTATTTCCTGTATAAACATATAGAATCTCTTCTTGTTAAAGCAAGAATTATTCCTTTATAAAAAAAAAAGAAGAAGAAGTGAAAAGAAAGATTAAGTCTGGATTAAGAATGCTTGGTAAAATATGTTTTATCACTCACAGTACTTTGTATTATTTTATCCTCTATCATTATATAAAATTTCCTAGATACTGGGTAAGACAGATGATTTTCTTTCACTTTTTCTTTCTTTTTTTTTTTTTTTTTTTGTGCAATCCAGGTTGTACCTGGATGTGTGGGCACCCTATGGAGAACAGCATCCTTAACACAGTAACATCCTTATTTCAAGGCAGATGGCAGAAATGAATGCATTTGTTGTAATTCTCAAGGTAGCTGATCTTTGTGTAAGTTTCTTCCAGTTCATGCATCACTTCCTAATGAACTCTTTTGATTACAGTAGCAAGTAACAGCTTCTTATTTATTTAAAATCTTGTTGGAGAGTTGTCATAACAGAAAACATTTTTGTAAAGGACAAAATAGGAAACTTTCCGCTTTGTAGATTTTTCATCTAGGTTAACCAAGCCTTCACATTGTACCTAGCATAAATATAATCATCCATTCTGCTAGTATTTTAGAGACTTTAGGACCTATTCTTAGATTAGATCTTTTCATATACTTCAACTATTCTTCATTTTGAAAAATTAGGGTGTGATTTGTTAGTTCTGTTTTTCACTTATCTTTCCTTCTGAAATGAGTACTTTATGCTGGTTAGCATGCTATTGGAAGAAAGAGATTCTTGTCATTAATGCTTGTTCCTCCTTCATAGGTGTAGCATGACCCATTAATTCCAGTTGGAATTTGCATTTTAAAGATGTCTAGCTAGGTTAATGGATTTTCGATTTCTGGAAATCTTTTCTTTTTCTACCAACATCAGGAGAGGATGCAAAGTAGTTGTTTGGTTTTGAACTAGAATTTCACAGTTTTTATATAATATAAACTTAATTAGTCAGAAGTGCTTTTACAGCTAATACTTAATCCCTGATAACTCTATTTATAGAGACAGAGAGAGAATGTGTTGTTTTGTAGAAGTTTCTATTTGGATTTATGCAGAATAATTCTTGGCATCCAACTGACAAATTTATCTCCAGAAATAGTATTCCTGTTGGAAAATCTTGAGTCTATTCCTTGTTGGGTCTGATTTATCTTTCCACTTATCCATAACCATATAAAAGTCTCCTTCCATAATTATATAATTATTATTATTATTATTAACCTTTATTTATAAAGCGCTGTAAATTTACACAGCGCTGTACATACAATCTTTTTAATTGGACGGTTCCCTGCCCTCAGGCTTACAATCTAAAATGACACGACACAAAGGGAGTGGTGGTGGGGAAGGGGCCTCTCTAGTAGGATAATACATATAAAATACATAGCAATACAGGAAATGATTCAATAAAACAGGCAACAAAAGAACATCAAATAGCAAGTGACAATTATGCAGTGCCTGGGAACGCTGCCCTGAACAGAATGGTCTTCAACTCCGTTTTGAATCTCCCTGTATATCTTCCATTTCCTTAAATACTTTTTCATAAAATTCTTTTTGTTTTTCATTTGGAGCATACACATTGACCAACAAATACTTTTCTCCTCCATTGTTCTTTGTTTAAGTACAAATCTTTCTTATTCATCTTTCTTAACTTTAAATTGGCTCTTCAGTGTGATACCCCTACACCCATCCTTTCCCTCAGCGTTCCTTGGCGCTTTCCTGTGGCCCTTTCCCCCCCTCAGCACCCTCCTGGAGCTTTCCAACACCTAGGGGCCATTACCTCCCACTTTGGGAATCACTGCTTTAACTGATGGAAGGATTTTTTTTAATGCAGCAGGAGCTACTATCGGAGTAGGGGGACATTGCTGATATCACGTGCACAACCCCCATGGGTGTTCTAATCTAAAGAATCCCCCAACTGTCTGAGATGGATTTTTGGGAAAGCATAAACTAAAAGTAAAAGGGGATCACTGAAAGTAGCTTTAGGTGATAGAGATGTTGTTCTTCTGATAGAAGTCTTCAGTGGATTAAAGAATCTTCCATCAGCAGAGGGGTACTCATGAAGTGCAAGAGACACTATGCATTGCATCCTCAGATGTTCAATCAACCTGATTCTGGAATCATAGATTACTTTTTGGTGTTCCTGTTTGGTGTAGACCAGGGGTAGGCAACCCTTTTGAGCTGGGGGCTGGGTTGCTGTCCCTCAGACAACTGGGGGGCCGAAGCCAAAAAAATAAATAATTAAATAATTTTTTTGAAAATTAAATAAATAAATAAACCGGGACAAATGTAGGGCAAAATTTTCAAATGGAGGGCACTTTTTAAATAAAAAATGGAGGACACGTGAAAAAATTTGCTGATTTTTAAAAAAATGTTAAGATAAACACATGTTTCTGAGGCTTCTATAGACAATTGCCCCACCATGCCCCTTGTGCGAGACGCCAAAGGCCCCGGCGGGAATCGGTGCCAGGACTGGGCTGGGGCCGGTCTCAAGGCCTCCGGCCTGCGGGCCGCAGGTTGCCTACCCCTGGTGTAGACATTCAGAATGAATCGACGACAGTACAGAACAAAGATTTTCACATACATATCAGTGTCTTCTAACGATTCCCAGTAGTTCCATGCAGGAACTCACAACGCACCCTCAATAGATGGCCATCCAGTGCACACCAGTAATTTTCCACATTCTGAGTTCATAGCAAACAAGAAACAGCATAAAAATTTAAGTAAAAACATAGAAAATTTAACAGCAAAACATCCTTAGTATCTGTAATTTAAAAAAAATCTATGCAACATTGAATAAAACTATACAAATACAGTTGGCCTACCCCTTACGCGGGGGATCCATTTCGGGCCGACCCCCCGCGTAAGGGGAATTGAACATGTGGAGCCCCATTGTTTCTTTTGGGGTAGAACCAAATCTAAATAATATCATAAAAATAAATGTGAGTCAATTTTAGAAATAAAAGTGTAGCAAATGAGAAGTTTCCCTAAAATGTTCTTTTAGGATTGCTCTTAGATCATTGTTATTGTTATTATTGTTCTATTACAGTGGTCTCTTCTTTACGCAGGGGATCCATTCCAGACCCCCCCCCCATGTAAAAGAAATTCTGCCTATGCTTGAACCCCTTTAGAAGTAAGGGGGTCATGCTTGTGGTGGTGTGGTGGCACGCACGCGCCATAGGTGCATGTACCATTGCTCCTTCTGGCACATGGTGCCGCTTCTTCCGGGCCACTGTATTTTATTAATAATAATAAAATAAAATTTTTATTTATATGCCGCCCTTCCTTCGATCAGGGCGGCTCACAACATATTAAAACAGACATACAGAGTTAAAATCACAATTAAAACAAAACAGCAGAAAAAAGCCCCATAGCCCAGCCTCTTGGCCACGAAAGAGGAGGGAGGCCCACAGGATATTTATTCGGGGAATGCCTGCTGGAATAGGAAGGTTTTGAGATCCTTCCTAAATTGGGCCAGGGTAGTGGACGAGCGGAGCTCAGTGGGCAGCGCATTCCAAAGGGCTGGGGCAGCTATGGAGAATGTCCTCCGAGATGTGGAGGCTAATCTAGCCCCAGGCACCTTCAGTAGCTGCTGCCCAGACGTTCTGAGGGTGCGAGGCGGAATGTACGGGGAGAGGCGGTCCTTTAGGTATCCTGGGCCCAAGCCATTTAGGGCTTTATAGGTAATTACCAACGCCTTATATTGGGCTCGGAAGCGAATGGGCAGCCAATGGAGATCCCTTAAAACCGGTGTTATGTGGCTGGTCCTGGGGGCGCCAGTGACCAGCCGGGCTGCCATGTTCTGCACCATTTGAAGCTTCCGAGTTTGGTATAAGGGTTGCCCCATGTAGAGTACATTGCAGAAATCCAATCTCGAAGTTACCAGAGCATGTACAACAGTTTCTAGGTGCCTCTGGGCCAGGTATGGGCGCAGCTGGCGAATCAGCCGAAGCTGATAGCAAGTGCTCTTGACCGTCGCATTCACCTGAGCAGTCAGGTGAAGCGACGAGTCAAGAAGCACGCCCAGACTGCGCACGGAGTCCTTCACAGGGAGCGTGACCCCATCAAGGACAGGTGGAAACACGCCATTCCTGGACCAGGGGAACCTATCACTAGTACCTCCGTTTTCTCTGGATTCAATTTGAGTCGGTTTTCCCTCCTCCAGCCCATTACTGACTCTAGACAGGCCACGAGAGGAGAGACGCCATCCCCGTCACTGATCATCGGAGACATAGAGAAAATTTGGGTGTCATCAGCGTACTGATAACCCGCGCCCCATGTCTCCGGATGATCTCTCCCAGCGGTTTCATGTAATGTATAGCATGGGAGACAGAATGGCCCCTTGAGGGACCCCAGTTTTAAGGGCCTCTCGTCGGAGACCACGTCTCCCCGCTGCACCATCTGGGACTCCCGGAGAGGTAGGAGCGGAACCACTGGGCGCAGTGCCCCGATTCCCACCTCTGCCAGGCGTCCCAGAGGATACCATGGTCTATGGTATCGAAAGCCGCCTGAGATGTCCAAAGGACCAACCGGGACACGCTTCCCCTGTCGATGCTCAGAGGAGATCATCGACCAAGGCGACCCTGGCCGTCTCAACCCGTAACCCGCCCGGAAGCCAGTTTGAAATGGGTCCAGATAATCTGTTTCATCCCAAGCCCCTGAAGCTGGATGCAACCGCTCTCTCAATCACCTTCCCCAAAAATTGTTGCAGTGAATAGGCCAATAATTATTATTACCAGGGGTCGAGGGAGGGCTTTTTTAGGATCGGTTTTCAGTGGCCATTTGAGATCCGATGGAAATTGCCCATCCCTCAGAGATGATTAATTATCCGGTGTAACATGATGTTACTACCGGTCCCCCCTGGGCTGCTAACCACGAGGGGCCGGGATCACGGGAGCAGTTGTTTTCGAACCACTTCCGAGATCTTGTCCACATCCTCGGTACTCACCAACTCAACTGATCCAGTTTAAATAGTCCCGGAGGCTCTGGACACTTCTACCCTAGGATCTGTCTAGCGTCAGGTTCAGCCTCGCTTATACGAGAGTTTTATCCACAAAAAAATCGTTTTAACATGTCAAGCAGGCCTTTGAAGGTTCAAGATCTAGTTCAGCGGGTGGGAGCTGATTAGCCCCTAATCACCCTGAACAACTCTGCCGGACGCGACTCGCGGACGCAATACAAGCACCATAGAACAAATTCTTTGTTGCTCATTGCCTCTCCGTAGTCCTTAACCGTTGGTCTAGGAGGTTTTGTCGTCTAAGCAAAGGTGTTTGCCAAGGTACTTAGCCGTGCAGAACCAGCTTCCTCGCCCGGAGATCTTCCGTTATCAGGGCTTACATTTGGAAGCGGGCCTGAGAGGGCTCTTGGAGCATCCTGTGTATAGCCCTAGAAAGACCGGTATTCAAATACCGGTGGGGCATCAACAGAGTCGCGTCATTACCAACCGTGAGCCTCTAAGGCTTCTTGGAACCTCTCAGGTTCCATCAGCCTTCGAGGGTGGACCATCCTAACAGGTCCACCACCCCCGGGGGGATCTGGGTAGAGGCCTTGATTTCCACCTCTACCAGGAATGATCCGTCCATGCAAGGGGGAAACTTAGCTATTTCCACCCACGGATTTTCCGATCTGTCAGAGACCAAATCGAGAGTATACCCGCGCAATGCGTAGGACCCTGTTCAGCTGGGACAGGCCCCGGCCGCCATGGTATCCATGCATTCCCGAGCCGCCCCGGATGAACATAGCTGCCTCCTCCAACCACCATCTTGAGGGGAGAGAGGCTGGCCTGAAACAAAGAGCCCTCCTCCAACCACCATCTTGGGGGAGAGAGGCCTGGCCTGGAAGACAAAGAGCCCTCCTCCAACCCATCTTGAGGGGGAGACAGGCCTGGCCTGAAGACAAAGAGCCCTCCTCCAACCACTCCTTGAGGGGGAGAGAGGCCAGGCCTGGAGTCAAAGGCCCTCCTCCAACCCACCCTCTTGAGGGGGAGAGGCCAGGCCTGGAAGTCAAAGACCCTCCTCCCCACCATCTTGAGGGGGAGAGAGGCCAGGCCTGGAAGTCAAAGAGCCCTCCTCCAACCACCATCTTGAGGGGAGAGAGAGGCCAGGCTGGAAGTCAAAGAGCCCTCCTCCAACCACCATCTTGAGGGGGAGGAGGCCAGGCCTGGAAGTCAAAGAGCCCTCCTCCAACCACCATCTTGAGGGGGAGAGAGGCCAGGCCTGGAAGTCAAAGAGCCCTCCTCCAACCACCATCTTGAGGGGGAGAGAGGCCAGGCCTGGAGGACAAAGAGCCCTCTCCAACCACACCTTGAGGGGGAGAGGGGCCTGGCCTGGAAGACAGAGCCTCCTCCAACCACCACCTTGGGGGGAGAGAGGCCTGGCCTGGAAGACAAGAGGCCTCCTCCAACCACCCATCTTGGGGGGAGAGGCCCAGGCCTGGAAGTCAAAGAGCCCTCCTCCAACCCTCTTGAGGGGGAGAGAGGCCAGGCCTGGAAGACAAAGAGCCCTCCTCCAACCACCATCTTGAGGGGAGAGAGCCAGGCCTGGAAGTCAAAGAGCCCTCCTCCAACCACCATCTTGGGGGGAGAGAGGCCAGGCCTGGAAGACAAAGAGCCCTCCTCCAACCACCATCTTGGGGGGAGGAGAGGCCGGCCTGGAAGACAAAGAGCCCTCCTCCAACCACCACCTTGAGGGGGAGAGAGGCCTGGCCTGGAAGACAAAGACGCCCTCCCCAACCACCACCTTGAGGGGGAGGAGGCAGGCCTGGAAGACAAAGAGCCCTCCTCCAACCACCATCTTGAGGGGGGAGAGAGGCCAGCCTGGAAGACAAAGAGCCCTCCTCCTGACCACCCATCTGAGGGGGAGAGGGCCCGGCCTGGAAGACAAAGAGCCCTCCTCCAACCACCACCTTGAAGCGAGAGAGCCTGGCCTGGAAGACAAAGGCCCTCCTCTGACCACCATTTGAGGGGGAGAGAGGCCAGGCCTGGAAGTCAAAGAGCCCTCCTCCAACCACTCCTGGGGGGAGAGGGCCAGGCCTGGAAGTCAAAGAGCCTCCTCCAACCACCATCTTGAGGGGGAGAGAGGCCAGGCCTGGAAGTCAAAGAGCCCTCCTCCAACCACCATCTTGGGGGAGAGAGGCCAGGCCTGGAGACAAAGAGGCCCTCTCAAACACCATCTTGAGGGGGAGAGAGGCCAGGCCTGGAAGACAAAGAGCCCTCCCTCCTGACCACCACCTTGAGGGGGGAGAGAGTCCTGGCCTGGAAGACAAAGAGCCCTCCTCCAACCACCACTTGAGGGGGAGAGAGGCCTGGCCTGGAAGACAAAGAGCCCTCCTCCAACCACCATCTTGAGGGGGAGAGAGGCCAGGCCTGGAAGCAAAGGCCCTCCTCTGACCACCACCTTGAGGAGAGAGGCCTGGCCTGGAAGACAAAGAGCCCTCCTCTACCACCCCCTGAGGGGGAGAGAGGCCTGGCCTGGAAGAACAAAGAGCCCCTCTCTGACCACCCCCTGAGGGGGAGAGAGGCCTGGCTGGAAGACAAAGAGCCCTCCTCCAACACCATCTGGGGGGGAGAGAGGCCCTGGCCTGGAAGACAAAGAGCCCTCCTCCAACCACCACCTTCAGGGGGAGAGGGCCTGGCCTGAAGACAAAGAGCCCTCCTCAACCACACTTGAGGGGGAGAGAGGCCAGGCCTGGAAGTCAAAGGCCCTCCTCCAACCACCATCTTGGGGGAGAGAAGGCAGGCCCCTGGAGACAAAGAGCCCTCCTCCAACCCATCTTGAGGGGGGAGAGGCCTGGCCTGGAAGACAAAGAGCCCTCCTCCTGACCACACCTTGGGGGGAGAGAGGCCTGGCCTGAAGACAAAGAGCCCTCTCCAACCACCACCTTGAGGGGGAGAGGGAGGGCCTGGCCTGGAAGACAAAGAGCCCTCCTCCTGACCACCACCTTGAGGGGGAGAGAGGGCCTGCCTGGAAGACAAAGAGCCCTCCTCCACCACCACCTTGAGGGGGAGAGGGCCTGGCCTGGAAGAAAAGAGCCTCCTCCTGACCACCCTTTGAGGGGGGAGAGCAGGCCGGGAAGACAAAGCCCTCCTCCAACCACCACCTTGAGGGGGAGAGAGGCCAGGCCTGGAAGACAAGAGCCCTCCTCCTGACCACCATCTTGAGGGGGAGAGAGGCCAGCCTGGAAGACAAAGAGCCCTCCTCCAACCACCATCTTGAGGGGGAGAGAGGCCAGGCCTGGAAGACAAACGAGCCCTCCTCCTGACCACCACCTTGATGGGAGGAGGAGAGAGTCTGGCCTGGAAGACAAAGAGCCCTCCTCCAACCACCACCTTGAGGGGGAGAGAGGCCTGGCCTGAGACAAGAGCCCTCCTCCAACACTACCTTGAGGGGAGAGAGGCCTGGCCTGGAGACAAAGAGCCCTCCTCTGACCACATCTTGAGGGGGAGAGGAGGCCTGGCCTGGAAGACAACGAGCCCTCCTCCAACCACCACCTGAGGGGGACGAGAGGGCCTGGCCTGGAGAACAAAGAGCCCTCCTCCAACCACCCCTTGAGGGGGAGAGAGGCCTGGCCTGGAAGAAAAGAGCCCTCCTCCAACCACTACCTTGGGGGGGAGAGAGGCCTGGCCTGGAAGGACAAAGAGCCCTCCTCCTGACCACCATCTTGGGGGGAGAGAGGCCTGGCCTGGAGCCAAAGAGCCCTCCTCCTGACCACCACCTTGAGGGGGAGAGAGGCCTGGCCTGGAAGACAAGGCCCTCCTCCAACCACCACCTTGAGGGGGAGAGGGCCTGCCTGGAAGACAAGAGCCCTCCTCCAACCACACCTTGAGGGGAGAGAGGCCTGGCCTGGAAGACAAAAGAGCCCTCCTCCTGACACCTCTTGAGGGGGGAGAGGCCTGGCCTGGAAGACAAAGCCCTCCTCCTGACCACCCCTTGAGGGGGAGAGAGGCCTGGCTGGAAGACAAAGAGCCTCCTCCAAACCACCACCTTGAGGGGGAGGGAGGCCTGGCCTGGGAAGACAAAGAGCCCTCCTCAACCACCATCTTGAGGGGGAGAAAGGCCTTGCATTTTTTTGTATTGTGTTGCAATTTATTGACACCGCTATGATCATTGCGGAATAGCGGTTATCAATATTATTATTATTATTATTTCAGGAATTGTGCAAAAATCTACTTTTGTACAGGTTTTCCTGCTTAACAATATCAGCAGATCACTTCAGCTGGTTGTGATAGTTTAGAAGGTAGAACAAGTAGATCTCATGCTCCTATCCTGCCAGAACTGGTGTAATCTTTTGTGAGCTGCTTTGAGTCCAATTCGGGGAAAAGGCGGTATAATAAATAAATAAATAAATATCCTGATTATGTTCTTGGTTATTCAATATGTTGCTGTACTCCCACAAAAGTTACCAGAGAATTCAAGTACTTTCTGATCTCTGGTGGTCACCGCTACACTGCTTGTACCAAGGAGTGAGACTGGATATGCTTAGAAGAATTTTTATTCTGCTTTTCACAGTAAGTCCATTCAGTACAATATAGTTCTTTAAGAACAGCAGTAAAATTGAAAATAAAGGCAGCAGAGCCAATACAGCTGCAAAAAATCCCACTGTGGGAGAAAGGTGGGATATAAATCCTTGAAATAAATAAATAATAAATAAAACAGTAATAGAATCTCAAATCAAATGCCATCAAAAGTACCTTGTGTAGACTTGGGCATCATTTCAATGAAATATTTGAATAATCATTTTGTATCTATTAACTGGAAAAGCGGTATCCTATTAACTTTTGTGGAATTTCAGTTCTCCACTAAGTGGATGGAAACTACAGTATTGTATAGAAGTTGTGGTCAACCCACTGAGTAATTTTTTTGAACAGTACCTACATCAACAAGTTTTCACGTGGGTCATTGTTTGGGTAGCTAGGTCAGAACCTGTGTCACCAGAAGTTTGCTAAGCTGGAGAATTTTATGACTTAAAACCAGTACAAAATCATTGAAGGAACAAGCATTTTGTTCAATGACAGGGAGAAGGAATAATTTGTGATTTTGCTCTTTGGGGCAATTAAAAAAGAAAAAGAAACAAGCATTGTCCCACTAGCTTCCACATTGACTAAGGCGCTATCTAGACCGGTGCTTTGCGCCGGCCTGGATTCATGCTAGGTTTGCACAAGGGCGGTGCCACCGCACACCCCACAACCCTAGCATGGTACCCTGTCTACATGGGTGCCGCCATTATGACGTGGCGGATGCATAGCGTCCTCATGTTGCATTGCAAGCACGATGGAAGAAGAACCCGCTTTTTGCGGGTTCTTTTTCAACTGCGGCTTCCTGCTGTAACGTTTCCCCACCACCTCACAATTCTTTCCTTCTTTGTGACCCAACACCCATGTGGGTTTTTAAAGGTCAGTAGCGTGGATGGATGTTAAATCACAGGCCAAGTGGACAGTTAAACAAAAATAAAAGTTTATTTTAACACAGAATAGGCAAAGGTAACTTTGGCATGGAGTTGTTACTATGTCTTCTTTTGTTGCATATATACAAGTCTGGTTTTAACTTTCCAATAATAACTCAGCCGCACAGGCTATACTATCACTCAAGAAATTATGTAACCCAAACCCCTCTTTCTGAGTCTGGCTACACAGAGTCTCTCCTCTCTAGACTCTCCAGAACTAATACTGTCCCTCTCTGGACCTAACAGACCCTTCCTTGGTCTATTATCAAATTACTGTTCCCTCAGTCTCTAATCCTAACTGTCTCCCCCACTGAACTCCAGCTTCATCCCTCAGCCAGCACCTGATTGGCTAGTGGATCTCTGGCTTCTGATTGGCTGGTTTGTAATTCAGTTCGTCACACACCTCCCCCCCCCTTTAATAGGTTCATTGACACACATAACCAAATGGTTATATGGTCCAAGGAACTCTCAGTTATAAATTATACTTACCTATTATATATAACGTTATACAAACAACAGGTAAACATCATCACTATATACATATGCATGTCACTTATATACATTATCATATCAACCTGTTTACAAACTTTGTCTCTCTTCTTTTACCCCTCTTCAAATTGTCTAGAGAGACCATCAGCCACTACATTTTCCTTACCCTTGACATACTGAATAGCGAAGTCAAAATCCTGTAACATAAGATTCCATCGTAATAACTTACTGTTATTTCCTCATGTCTGATTTAACCAATACAAGGGAGAGTGACCTGTTCTGATCATAAACTTTCTTCCCCACAAGTATGGCTTAAGTTTATTTACAGCCCACACTATAGCCAAACATTCTTTTTCTATTGTGGCTAAGTGTCTTTCTCCAGGTAAGAGTTTCTTACTTATATATAGGATCGGATGGATCTGACCCTCTTCCCCTTTTGGGGGCACCCAGACCAACATTAGAGGCATCCGTAGTTACTATGAAAGCCTTGGTGTAATCCGGAGCCATCAGAACTGGAGCCGTGGTCATCAGACGTTTTAATTCCGTGAACACACTATCACATTTTGCTGACCAGAGAACTTAAGCAGACTTATCCTTTTTGGTTAAATCGGATAATGGGCTGGCAATACTGCTAAAATTTGGAATGAACTTCCTGCAGTATCCTGCCAATCCCAGGAAGGACCTTTCTTTGAAGTAGGGACGGGCCAGTTAACTATGGCTTCTACTTTAGAAGTTTCTGCCTTGATGGTCCCGCCACCCACAATATAGCCTAAATATCGGCTCTCGCTTTTCCCTACGTGACACTTTGAACTTTTGACAGTCATTCTACTCTCTTTCAGTTTCTCCAGTACTTTAGCGAGATGTTGTATATGTTCCTCCCAAGAGTTACTGAAGATACTGATATCATCAATGTAGGCTACCACACAATGTTTTAACCCCACTAAAATGTTGTCCACCAATCTTTGGAAGGTGGAGGGTGCGTTCTTTAACCCAAATGGCAACACTGTAAATTCATATAACCCCCTATGTGTAATAAAGGCAGTTTTTAACTGGTCTTTAGGGCACATAGGCACTTGCCAATATGCCTTAGTCAAATCCAGGGTGGTGATATACTGAGTCCATCCCATCTTTTCAATTAGATCCTCGGATCTGGGCATAGGATAGGCATTAGTTTGGGTGACTTTTTAACTTTCCAATAATAACTCAGCCACACAAGCTATACTAACACTCAAGAAATTATGTAACCCAAACTCCTCTTTCTGAGTCTGGCTACACAGAGTCTCTCATCTCTAGACTCTCCAGAACTAATACTGTCCCTCTCTGGACCTAACAGACCCTTCCTTGGTCTATTATCAAAATACTGTTCCCTCAGTCTTTAATCCTAACTATCTCCCCCACTGAACTCCAGCTTCATCCCTCAGGATTCCAAACCCCAACTGACTCAACCCAACTGCCAAGTGGAATCTAAACTACTCAGCCAGCACCTGATTGGCTAGTGGATCTCTGGCTTCTGATTGGCTGGTTTGTAAGTCAGTTCGTCACACCTGCCGGCGGAAAACTGCAGTTTGGGGATTTGATAAAATGTCAGTGTAGCCTCATCGGAAACTTTCTAAATGGAAAGGATTTTTTGCTTAAATTCACTTGTTAGTCCCATGCAGAGTAGACCATCAATCCATTAATAAATAAGATTTACATAAATGTTAGATCATCATTAAACAGTTGATTTAGGTCCAAAACACACTGCAGAAATAATCCAGTTTGAGACCGCCTTAACTGCCCTGGCTCAGTCCTAGGGTATCCTAGGAACTGTAGTTTTGTGAGACATTTCACCTCTGTCAGAGAGCTCTGGTGCCACAATAAGCTACATTTCCCAGGATTCCCTAGCACTGGGCCAGGGCAGTTAAAATGATTTCAGACTGGATTATTTCTGAAGTGTGTTTTGGACCTTAGTAAGTCTACTCTAGTTGGGGCTAGCAGTTGGGTGTAGACATCTCATTCTCAGATATATTCCATTTGATTGTATAAATGTTGACCCATGGTGACTGATACAACCTGGATGTTTGGCTATTTTAAGTAGTATCACAGAGATTTAAATACAAGCTTGTTTGTTTCTGTTCTCATATCAATAGTTTTCTTAAGGTAGTAGCTTTAACTTACTCTATTATAGTACACAGATTTCTGATATGCAGCTTTGGGTGGATTTTGACAGCTTAGACATGAAAATCTTTCAACATTCCAAGAGACCATGCTTTCTTTTGGTTATTACAACCTTATGCTGTAAATAACAGCAACAGATCAAATCAAATAAATAAAATCTCAAGGAATAGACTGTGTTTCATTAAACTGGAATAATGTAGAATGTGGTCACCTTATGTACTGAAGCATGAGCTAAGCTACTTTTTCTGTAACTCACCTCTTTCTTTCACGTTGTTGTAGATTTGCACACTAATCTGAAACTTACACACTCCAGCCTTCTTTCTTTCCTAATATCATCTTTTAATTAAAACTGCTTAATGGTATTCTAAAAAGTAACAAGTACAGTTGACTTCTGACAAACTAATAAACTGAATAAATTGCAGTACTGCTTGAACCCATCCCACCTGATAATTATTGATAATTGCTCTGCAAGAAACTATTTAAGCCTCTGTCAGAGAGAGGATGCAAATAAATTGTTACGTCTAGGCAGCATACACATTAACAATCTGAATTGACATTGAACCTCCACTGAGACCTGTTTTAAACTTGGAAATATGTTTGTTTGTTTGTTTTAAAAAAAATAACCAAAAATTTGCTTTTTGGAATGTATATCGTTTTGTGATATTTTCAAGCTGGGGATGGTTGAATCCATGAATAAAAAAATATGTCTATATGTAGGAACGGCTGTAATAGAATGCTATGATTGAGAAATTATCTATTAGTGCTATATTTTGCCAGATGTATCTGTAAAAGTCATCATAGGTGAGACAGCTGTGTACTTCAAGTTGCCTTTTTGCCTCCCAAGTTATTCCTTTTTTTCTTTCATAGCTTTTCCGGAAGAGAAAGTATTTGAAACCCTAGCAACATCAAAAAATTTACAATGGGGTTTTATTTAAAATATCCCTTAAAATGACCATAGAACAATTACAGTAAAGTGCTAAAGAAAAGTAACAGTTAAATATTTTCAGTATTAGTTTTAAAGATAATGTTTGTAAAGGAGAAACTCTCATTGTAAAGGATATTATGGACCTTACCGGGGGGGAGGGGGGAGCAAATGATGGAAAAGGCATGTTGTATTATGAACTTTGAATTGTTATACAGTTAATTGAGTGTGCTTAAAACAATACTCATCTGCTTGTTTACTGATGTTGTTATTGTTGTTACTTTATCTTATGTGGAACATTTTTTTTTTTTGTAAATTAAATAAATGGTAAATTAAGACAGGACACCTTGGGACTGTAAGTTCTATACTTCTCTGACAGATATCCCACTCACACAAATAATTCCTTTCATTTGCCTGTTGACACTTGGACCCCTGGTACATTCCTGAAACTCCTTGAAATTCAATCACTTTTTCACCATCTTTTTCCTAAATCCCAGCCAGTTTAGTTTGCTAAGGGTACAGTCTCATGCAGGTATCAACCTGGCAGCAGTAGCAGAGTTGTTAATTTGTGAGAAGGTTTTTGGTAGGCCCCTGTGTATTTGTGAAGACATTTTTTCAAGATCATCAAGTTTGTGAGACACTTTCCTCACTAGAGAGAACTTTTTTTGCTCTTGTTGTTAGGATTTCAGTACAGTTATCGGGATAATCATTTGAATAATTCATGGCCATTCAATATCCACACAAGAACCAAGCAAATATACCTTTAAACTGAACCAAATATATCTGCACACCTTGAATTTTTTATATCTTTTAATCAGGCAACATATTATAGAAAGCTTGTGGGTGGAGGCTTTTGAGGTGCTGGGAAAAGACTGGCCTGTTGTGCAAGTCATGGATGCTGTCATGGATTCAGAACTTTGAGTCTTAAGATGGCATGAAGGAGGGGAAATCTTAAATTGATTGTATGTATGAGGGTGCTGCATGATTTAGGTTATACCCAGGACTGTTGGGACAAAAAATATGTAATGGTTGATATTACTTTTTGAAAACATAAAATCTAATAATTATTCAGATTTATCTTGAATTAGGACTTTAGTGTTCCAACATTGGGTTTGTTTTTGTCCATATTTGTTGGCAAGTTTTACTTAGAACTTGAGTGGAGTATCTCTCTGTATCTTGAAACAGCTCTATTGGTATATCATCTGTTCCTTGTGATTTATTTCTCTGAAGTGCCTTGAATGCAGTTTCTACTTCACTTTCTAAAATTATGGGCTTATCTTCTAATGGTTCTTCCCCAAATTAATCTAATTTTTTCATCTATTTTATATAGTTATTTAGCGTATTCTTTCCATCTTCATTTCATTTCTGCTTAGTCAAGTAATGTGTTTCTTTGCTGGTTATTGAGCATCCCCAGTTTTGGTTTAAATTTCCCTTTGATTTCTCAGATCTTGTGGAAGTGGCCTCTCGATCTCCCCCCCCCCTTTTGTCTTCTATTTCTCTGCATCAACTATTATAGTATTTCTTGTCCCTTTGTATAAGTCATTGGATAGTTGTATTTAGGGTTCTGACCCTATTTCTGTCACTTTTTACTTTTTCTTTTCATCTTTACTTAACTGCTTTCAGAGTTTCATCTGTCATCCATTGATTTTATCTGTCAGCCTTCTCTTTCTTTGTGGCTGCAAATCGTGGCCTTTTTTGCATTCCTCCCTTACAATGTCCCTGACTTTATTTGTGAGTTTTTCTGGCTCCTGGTCATAATTCAGTTCTGCTTTGAATTATGTACTCTATTTTTATAAATAAATAAATAAATACACTTTTATTTCAGTTCTACAAAGAATAATAAATCAATAACAACAGGCTTAGGATATGAGTTAACAGAAAAGACATAAAAAGCATGGTTAAAAGTGAATTGCATCAGGTGATGTCAATGTATATACTGTAGTTGCCTCTTAACATTGCTTGAAGAATGTGTTGATGAATAAACTGTTTCACAAAATTAAATCAGTCTCTCTCCTGCTTCATTTCTTGAACCTAGCCCAAATTTTCCTACAATCTTTGATTTTGCTGTGTTTCCTTCCTGTGCATTTTCAATCAACTATAACTAACAAAAAGTTGTTTGGTGTGTGATTAATTTCCTTCTGGACTCCAGCATAGAATCTTTCAATTTCTTCTTCTTCTTCCTCTGTATTTGGAGCATAAATTTGGATTATGGTTATATTAATGAACTTTCTCTGAAGACTTATTGATATTATTCAGTCAGACTTTGCAATATATCTTTTGGTTATTTTTGTTACATCTCTCCTCACTATTAATGCGTCCCATTTCTGCTAAGATTTTCATTTTCAGAGTAAGACACTAATTATATGACTCAAAATGTCTCCTTTTTATCCACTTTAGCTTGCTTACCTCAGTCTGTTGGCATGCTTATATGTTTCAGTTCGTATTTTGTTATGTCTAGCTTTCCCTGATGGATGCTTCTCACATCCCATGTTCCAGTAACATGTGTTGTACTGCTTTGGACTTTCCTTTCACCTTAGAGTATGTCAACAGCTAAACATCCTTTTGACTTGAGTCCAGTCACATAATACTACTCATAGTTGTCCTCTGCTGTACCCCAGTAGCTTGTTAAGTGCCATCCAATCTGGTAGTTTCATCTTCTGGCTATCATAGATTTTTAATGATAAAAGACATGCAAAAGGGATTTACCATACCTCCTATTTCACAGTGCAAATGAATGTTAGTAATGATGCCACTGCTGTTGTCTCTCTGACATCCTCTGCCACTGTCACCCCCTCACTACTGCTGCTGACCAGCAGCTGTTTGTCACATTTAGTCTGGCTTCTTGGCAAAAGTTTGTCTGACATGGGAGACCCTACTATTAGCACTGTTGCCATCAGCATAGCATTTTGCCTCATGGGAGCATGCTCCACCAACACAGAAAAATTATGCTGTTTATGGGATTATATGCCTAGACTAGATTAAAAAGGGTCATGATAGACAAGATATTGGAAATCCATTACTACTTCTCTTGCCTTTTCTGAAATGTGATTATAAATCACTACAGGTTGTGGACAAGACTATTGAGCTAGGAGGGTTAAATCTTTCCCAGCACATTTCTAATCCCATCCCCAATTAAAAGAGTCGAAGATCTGCTCATAAACCTGCATATTGTATACACTCGTCCCCCGGGTTACGAAATTAATTCGTTCCGCCGCCATTTTCGTAACCCGGAAGTCTTTCGTTAGCCGAATTGCCATAGGCGCTAATGGGGGAAAAGCCGCGGCTCCGCCGCGGCTCCATTTAAAATAGCGCCGGCGTTTTTTCGCAACCCGGATAAACCTTCGTAACCCGGAAATAATTAATTAAAGTTTTTTTCTTCATAACCCGGAAATTTCGTAACGCGGCGCGTTCGTATCCCGGGGTAAGAGTGTACTTTAATGCAAAAATGTAAATACTGTCTAGTTTGTTGTTAAGATTGTAGTTTTTCATATCCCAGGGGAAAAAAAGATAACTTTCCAAGACTGTTGCTATGTTGGAATTAATTATTGTTTCTTGTGTGACTTCAAGTAGTTTCCAGTTTATGGCAACCTTAAAGCAAACCTGTCACAGGTTTTCTTTGGTATGATTTGTTCAGAGAAGTTTTTGCTTTTGCCTTCCTCTGAGGCTGGAAAAGTGTGACTTGCCCAAGGCCACTCACTGAGATTCCATGGCCGAGGAGGGGTTTGAACACTGGTTTCCAGAGCTGTAGTCCAACGTTCAGACCATCATGCTGGTTCCCTTATTGGTATCCCTGTTTGTTTGTTTGTTTGTTTGTTTTAAAAAATATTCATAATAATAGCTGTTGAAAGTAACTTGTCTATCCTGAAGACCAGTGTTTTACAAACTTCTTAAAGCCAAGGCGCATTTATTTTTCTTAATTATTTTTTTACACTGCAGAAGGTTTACCTTTAGAATGTGAAAGAGTGCATATTACTAACTCATATTTCTGTGTGAGTCACTGTTCTTCAGTATGCCTCTTGATACAAAGAAAGAATGCCAAGAGCAATGACTGTTATTCCAGTGGGTGGAGACAGCTTTATTAAACACAACTGGTTCCAATATATTTTAAGCATTTATTTAGCTCTTCATCAGGGAAACATTTTTTTTTAAATTCTTGTATGTGCACACTCCAGGAAGATCTGCTAATCCATAGCCTTACTGTTATTGAAGTTACTGTAGGAGACAATATGTCAACTGCGCTTCTGGAGCAAGTTAAAGGGGAGAGGAGGAAAAAGAGGAAAGTTTCTTAAAACATTTTGTTCTGATAGAGCTATGTGCTCAAACTATGTTATTTGCTTCATGACCCACTCACTACTATAGTGAAACTGTTCAATGGGAAGTCCATGAGATGTTCTTCATAGATAAATTGTTGAACTTATGTCTAAGGTTCCAAAAAGAAATGATAATTAAACACAACTATTCTGATACTGACTGTATTTTCTTTTGTGCTTCCTGTAGGCAACAAATCCAACCTCTTCTAGGACAGTTTAGTGAATTAGAAACCTTGCTAACTTCTGTTGGAGTTCAGCCAGGGAGCCTAGATGGTGTTCTTTTGGATGCTGGTTGCTCCTCTATGCAACTTGATACTCCAGAAAGAGGTTTTTCCCTAAGAAAAGATGGCCCCTTGGACATGAGGATGGATGGTGGCAGGTATGTATTTGATAAAAAAAAAAAATTCCTTCAACAGGAAATCAATCTCTCAACAGCATTTGAATTTAATTTCCTTGTCAGATTTTCAATTGGAATCCCTCGCTTTATCTGACAGGTTAGGGATTGGAGCACTGTCAGAAAGTGGAATCAATTGAAAAGTAGATCCCAAGTTTTTTTAGCTTGCAAATGCATTTTGGTCACCTAAAATGCAAATAAAATATTATATATAACTTTTTAATACAGTCAGCTCTCCTTATCCACAGATTTTTTTATCCATGGATTCAAGCAGTCACGGCTTGAAACTGTTTTTTTAAAAAAGTATTAATTGCAAATAGCAAATCTTGATTTTCCATTTTACATAAGGGATACCATTTTGCTATGCCATTGTGTTTAATGGGACTCAAGCATCCACAGATTTTGTTATCCGTGGGGGGGTCCTGGAACCAAACCCCAGCGGATAACAAGGACCCACTATACATGCAAAAGCTAAATACTGTAACTCTCTCTCTATACACACACACACAGAGATATAATAAAATGAATAAAAGCTTTACGTTGGATGTCCTCCACAGTAATACACTACAGCAGGGGCTCCCAACCTTTTTGACTCTGAGAGCCCTTTTAAGAATCAATTTTTAAAGTGGAGCCTCTAAGAGCCTACCCTATGTCTTACAAGTTGATGGTGTTTAGGAGTATTATTACTTTTTGTTTCCTATTCGTTAATTCCAATCAATTTTTATTTCTTTCCTTTTCCTGGAGTGACTGCAGAGTACCTGGGAAGTGGATGTGGAGCCCTAAGGGCTCCTAAGAGCACCAGTTGGGAATGGCTGCACTACAGTAACATTGTAAGAAATGTACTGCCACAATCTCAGAACACCATGATTAACTGAATCCAGAGAGATGGGGGGGGGGGCGCCAAGCAGCACTTTGAACTGCTGTGGAGGTTCACTTTGAACTGCTCGCTTGTGCGCGTGCTGCTTGTAATGTTAGCTAAGGGTGGGAGGCACCAAGCCTGCATAGTTGGCTTGGTGCTTTTTCCTCCCAGTCAGCTTACTTTGTAAGCAGTGCACACATGTGCAAGCAGTCCAAAGTGAGTGAGCCTCCATGAGAATAAGAACTGATGCAAGCTCATTCTTCCCATGCTTGCAAATTTTGCACACAAGTTCCATTAATTCAAAGAAGCCCCCCCCCCCCCTCTTTCTGCAAGCTTTGGGATCCTGATCACTGTCCTAAGCAAGCCTCATAGGCAAGAAGAACTGAGAAAAGAGTGGAACCCTCACTGAATTCATGGAGCTTGTCTGTAATTTACAGCCATTGAAAGACTGAGTCATGAAAAAACAGGAGCCACCTGTACCTAGGTTTTTTATATATACATAGTAAAAATCAGTATTTATTTCATTGGCAAAATAGTTTTCTGAATGTAAAACATTTAGTCCTTAATGCCTGTTCTTTCATTTCTTTGCTTTTACAAATATTCACAAGGACAGGGTTTAAACTTGGATGAACTATCAGTTTTGAAAGTGGATGGCATCAAAGCAAATCTTGTACAAGCAACATGGAAATGGATTTTTATATAGAAGATATCCTGGAATACAATCCATTAGGTAATTCCTTGCATAAGCATGTTGCTCATCCTTCAAGTTAGACCAATGATGAAATGTGTTCCATGAACTGTAATGAAACTCTCTTAATTTGGTGTATTAAAACTGTTTTCAAGTATTACCTATTTGAAAATTGACCCACTAGTTGCATATTAGTTTCTGAGTGACAAAACACTTTTAGTTTACAGTGGGCCCTTGGCATCTGCTGTGCTTTGATTCAAGGATCTCCCTCTCCCCCCATGGATAACAAAATATATAGATACATATATCTCATTATATACAGTGGAGTAGTAAAACGGTGTCCCTTACATAAAACAGGAAAATCAAGATTTGCTTTGTGAGGGGGCAGAATATGAAATATTTTCACTCCATGGATGTAGAATCTGTGGATACAGAAGGCTGACTATACTTCTTTTATTTGAAGCACACTGGAATGTTACTTTCTGCACTTATATTAACACAATATGTGTCATTGAATATATCCTTGCAAGTATATGCAGCAATAAATGGAGAGAGGTGTATTGTTGTAAAGAATTATGTGGTTAAAAATCTTAGCAAGTCTACCATCAAGTAGACCAGGTCAACCTTTGTAGGTTGATAGGCCAGTTTCTCTCCCATGCATACCATTGCTGCCTGCTAGAGATATTCAATGATGTGGCTCAACTGGAAGGAGAAAAGCCCCCTCTTGGAAGGGAGATTGCACAAAGTCAAATTTTCGGATAAAGGTGTTGAGGAAGCATTCTCAGAGGTTTTCTAATAGACTAACTGGTGATAGCAGTGAAGTAGTGCATCTGGTATCTTTGGGTACAGTCCTAGTAGATCTTTGGTTTTCCATATTCTCTTGCAGAGACTTATAGAATGCTAAAATGAATAATTAAAGAGAGACAAGTTACCCATCTGAGGAAACAAGATGCTTTAGCCAAAGTAAAGTCTGCTTAACTCAGCGGTAGGCAACCTGCGGCCCACGGGCCAGATGCGGCCCAGCGAGGCCTTGAGATCGACCCCAGCCCAGTCCTGCCACCGATTGCCGCCGGGGCCTTTGGCGTCTCGCGCAAGGGGCATGGTGGGGCAATTGTCTATAGAAGCCTCAGAAACATGTGTTTATCTTAACATTTTTTTAAAAATCAGCAAATTTTTTCTTGTGTCCTCCATTTTTTATTTAAAAAGTGCCCTCCATTTGAAAATTTTGCCCTACATTTGTCCCGGTTTATTTATTTATTTAATTTTCAAAAAAAATTTATTTATTTATTTTTTGGCTTCGGCCCCCCAGTTGTCTGAGGGACAGCAACCCGGCCCCCGGCTCAAAAGGGTTGCCTACCCCTGGCTTAACTGATACACAGGAAAATGGAAGTATCTTTATAAAATGAGATTAGACAAAATAACTTGACAAAAGGGGCAATGCAAGTTATGCCTTTTGATACAATGGCCTCCTAATCAGTAATTTTTAGTAAATCAAAGTGCTTGAAGATGGTGTCTTTGGTGCGGTACAGAGCGCCAAAAAGTGGCACCTCCCCGATTCCTCTCTTTGCTCCACAGGAGCACCGCAGCAATCAAATTGTGCGGTGCTGCTGTGCAGCAAAAAAGGAGCGCCTGGAAGTACCTCCTTTTTGCGGTGACACTGCAAAGTGCCAGAGACAGCATGATGACGTCGCAGCCGCGCTGTTTGGATGCCGCGCAGCTGCGACAGCATCGTTGCGTGCGCTGTCTGTATGGCGCTTCACAGCTGCGGCGCTCCCATGATGTGCTGGGGTTGCGGGGCATGTGCACGTCCCGCCCTTGAGCAACCCTAGCATGTCATGGGCATGCCGCAAAGGGCCCGTCTGTACCGGGCCTATATTACCTTTTTCATAGAATCATAGAGTTGGAAGAGACCATCCAGTCCCAACTCCCTGCCATGCAGGAAATCTAAATCAAAGCATCCCCGACAGATGGCCATCCAGCCTCTGTTTGAAGACCTCCAAGGAAGGAGACTCCACCACACTCCGAGGGAGTTTGTCTGAATATGGCTAGACTGCACAAGTAATAGTATAAACACAACATGTTTTACATGATATTACCTTTCTGGAAGAATTGCATCTATGAAATTGGGATGACTTCATTATCTCTTTGAAGTTTTCCTGTTGAAATACTTTTTTGTATTAACTTTGACTAACATTTATATGTAGCAGGCTATCAGCCTTGTCTGCAAGGAACACTGAAGATGTTGAGTCGGAAGCAGTCAGCACATAAAAGGCAGGTTACAGACCGCCGCTTTGCGGCAGTCTGCCGCCGCCGCCGCCGCTTGCTCCGTGCGGGAGCCGCAGCAGCCACACCGCGTGGCTCCCGCACGGACCGAAAAAGAAGCTCCAAAATGGAGCTTCTTTAAGCGACGCCTCTATGACGTCACGAGGCGCCAGGGACGGACTCGCGACGTCATAGACGCCGCGACACGTGCGGACGCACAGCGTCCAATACGTAAATATGGCGGCCGCCGTGTGGAACGGCCGCCGCCATATTGTACGTACAGAATACGTACTAGGGTTAGGGGGGTGCGGAAGCACCGCCCCTTCCTAACCCTAGTACGTATTCATTACGTACTAAATGGCGGTGTGTAACCCGCCAAAGTCTACAGATTATTTGAAAAAGGCAAATGAAAGAAATGTTAGTTATTCCCTATATTCTAGAAACCTTATCCAGCCTGATAATTTCTACTTTCACTCTCTCAAACAAAACACTATTTCTGAATTGTGAGACCTTTAAGTAATCATTAAATACCTTGCATTTTCTTCACAGAAGTTCATTTTCCATAACATCAGATGTGAGGGAAAAGGTCACAGAGATTAAGGTTTTCTTTTTTCATCAGGAGATAGATCAAGCAATGTGATGTCTTAGAAAAAATTCTGCTTGTAAAATGAGTTCATGTCCTGGCATTATGTGAACAAAGGCAGTCATAGCAGTATTTTATCTTTTCGAATTACACTTTCGTTAAAACTATTTCCTTATCAACTTCTTAATATTAAAGTTTATCATAAAAATATCAGTTGTTCTTTGTTGCTAATTAATGTTAGGAGGTTGGGGGTGAAGGAAGAAAGTCTTCATATGAATGAATAAGAGGGTGATTTACAAGATAGAAGCTATTTTTGCTTTAAAATAATTTCTCCTTCTTCTAGTAAAATCTCAGAAACACTCATATGCAGTGAATGTGTGTTTGACTTTATGTCTCAGTGCTGTGAAGCTTCACCCCTTGTCAATGAAGGCTGACGTCAGTGGACTAATTGGCTGTTCTTGTGCGTAGGTATCCTGACATGCCCACTGCTGCTGATGTTGTGAACGCTTTAGATCAACAGGCACTTGCGTCCATCCTGAGAATGTATGGGGAGGAGAAGCACGCCAAAAAAATAGCTTTAGCAATTGTTCAGGCACGCAGCGTCTATCCCATCACCCGAACTCAGCAGCTTGCCAGCATTGTTGCAGGTACCCTCATTAATTCGAAGCAGTGTCTGAGAGAGAGAAAATATTAATCCACAAAGTCCCAGAGGGATCTATTTGTACTTGAAATCATGCAGGATCTAATCCTGTCTATCCTACTCTGATGTCAGCTATTTTTCCATGTCCTCTGTATTTTTATACTGTTGGATGCTGATTAGTTTAATAATAGACTTCATACGAAGACATTTATAATTTTGCCTACCAAGGTGAGACCTGGGATAACAAAAGTAGAGTAGATATTTTATCATTGTTGTCAAGAAGCTCTCAGCCCTCAAAAATGAGACTGTTTCTATCTCAATAGTATTTTTGTCTAAGGCAAAATACCACTATAGCTCAAAGAGATGGGGCAAAACCTCAAAATTTAAATGACTATTGATAACAAGAGGAGATTAATATGGCTTATTGTGCTGTTAGTATCACATTGCATAAATCTATTCCCCATGTGAACTTGTCTGGACATTTAAGGTTAAATTCAGGGCCTTTTAGTTTGAGTTGAAATTCCTTACTTAGGGAAGATTATCAAACACCAATTTTCATTTTTCAATGCCAGATGAAAAAATTTTTTATTTGCTCAGGACTTTAAAGGTTTTTAAGGTATTTTATTTTAAAAACTAAAGGTTGTGTACCCGTTATCCAAAATATTTGGGACCAGAAGTGCTTTGGATTTTGGATTTTTTTCAGATTTTTAGAACATTTATATATGCATAATATACAGTTCCATAAACTGTAGGTCACTCATCACTACAGTAATATTCAGGTAAAAAGAATAGAATTTTTTATTTGAGGTTTTTCCACATTCACGGGGATCCTTTACCCCTAACCCCAGTGAACGTGGAGGGACCACTGTAATTGGAATTGTTAATACTTGACCCATACCAGATACTTGTGACAGAAGATTGAAGTAAAAACACAAAATACTGGTATTTCTAAAACTGTGTATTTGTCCCTTTGATATGACTTGCATAAATAAGCTCTAGTGTAACTTACTGCTTCCAGAAGTTACATAAGAAGTTGAGTGAAGAATGTGTTATGTTGTGTGCCTTCAAGTTGTTTCCAACCTATGGCAATGCTAAGGCCCTATAATGGGCAAGATTTGTTCAGAGAAGGCTCCCTATTGCTTTCCCCTGAAACTGAGAGCATCTGACTTGCCCAGTGAAGTGTACCTGTGTATAGTTCCACTGCCACACAATGTCAAATTAGACACACTTGTTTTTAGAATCTATTGAAGAGCATATCTGAAAACAACCTGAAGACCAAGAACAATCAAAACAAGTATGGGATGAAGTTGTACACAAGTGAGCTATTTTAAAAAATCCTAAACTGTGTTCTGGAACACTGTTCAAACCAGTACTACAAAATGAATTTGGTTCAGTTGAGACTGCCTAGAAAAGGCCAGTCTTCAAAACTCACTACCTGGGTAAGGTGGGCAGTGAGACCCTTTTTTTGGACATGTCATGAGAAGAAAGGTAAGGTAAGGTAGATGGCAGTAGGAAAATAGGAAGACCAAATTACAAGTGGATAGATTCAGTCAAGGAAGCCACGAGGAGGAAAACCCAAACATTTACTATTCAGTCAGCCTGACTCAACACCAGGAAAGATTCGAGACCAGTTCATTAAAGAGAGAGTCTGTAAACATTTAGAAAGGAATGCCATTACCGCAAAAAGTCATCTTGGGCTTCTCAAAAACAAGTCATTCCAGATGATACAATCATAGAATTCTAGAGTTGGAAGAGACCACAAGGGCCATCCAGTCCAATCCCCTGCCATTCAGGAAATCTCAATCAGAGCATCCCCGACAGATGGTCATCCAGCCTCTGCTTAAAGACCTCCAAGGAAGGAGACTCCACCACACTTCGAGGGAGGGTGTTCAACTGTCCAACAGCCCTTACTGTCAGAATGTTCCTCCTGATGTTGAGGTGGAATCTCTTTTCCTGTAGCTTGCATCCATTGCTCCGGGTCCTGCTCTCTGGAGCAGCAGAAAACAAGCTTGCTCCCTCCTCAATAAGACATCCCTTCAAATATTTAAACAAGGCTATCATATCACCTCTTAACCTTCTCTTCTCCAGGCTAAATATCCCCAGCTCCCTAAATCATTCCTCATAGGGCAGGGTTTCCAGCCCCATCACCATTTTAGTCACCCTCCTTTGGACACGCTCCAGTTTCTCAATGTCCTTTTTGAATTGTGGTGCCCAGAACTGGACACAATATTCCAGGTGAGGTCTGACCAAAGCAGAATAGAGTGGTACTACTACTTCCATTGATCTAGACACTATACTTTTATTGATGCAGCCTAAAATTGCATTGGCCTTTTTAGCTGCCACATCACACTGTTGACTCATGTTCAACTTGTGGTCTACTTGGACTCCTAGATCCCTTTCACATGTTGATTCATTCAGCCAAGTGTCCCCCATCCTACATCTGTGCTTTTCATTTTTCCGCCCTAAGTGCAGCACCTTATATTTCTCCCTGTTGAAGTTCGTTTTGTTAGCTTTGGCCCAGCTTTCTAGTCTATTCAGGTCATTTTGATTTTTGATCCTGTCCTCTGGAGTATTAGCTATTCCTCCTAATTTGGTGTCATCCGCAAATTTGATAAGTATGTCCCCAATTCTGTCATCCAAGTAATTGATAAAGATGTTGAATAGCACTAACCCCAGGACAGAGCCCTGTGGGACCCCACTGGTCATTTCTCTCCAGGATGAAAAGGAGCCATTGTTGAGCACCCTTTGGGTTCGGCCAATTAACCAATTACAAATCCATGTAACAGTTACCTTGTCTAGCCCTCCTTTTACAAGGTTGTTTGCAAGAATGTCATGGGAAACCTTGTTAAAGGCCATACTGAAATCAAGATATACTATATCCACAGCATTCCCTTTATCTACCAACTGGTAGTTTTATCAAAGAAAGAGATCAGATTTATCTGGCATGACTTGTTTCTCTGAAACCCATGTTGACTTTTTGTGATTATGGAATTACCTTCTAGATCCGTGATGGCGAACCTATGGCACGCGTGCCGGAAGTGGCACTCCGGGCCGTTTTGCCGGGCACGGGGACCGGGGGAAGGAAAAACAGGCACACGCGTGCCCATTCCTCCTTCTCCCTGCCATTTTCGGACCTCCCGTTGTCTCTCGGAGACAGCGGGAAGGCAGAAAATTGCACTGGAGGGAAGGAGCAAGAGGCACACGCGTCTGGCTCCTTCTCCCAGCCTTCTCCCGGCGGCGTGCCATGTCCTGGGCTCTCTTGCGTCCTTCCAGCCCCAGACCTCCCTCCGAAGGTGTGCCACGTTCTGGGTTCTCTCACGGCCCTTCCAGCCCCAGACCTTCCTCCAAAGAGAGAGATCTGGGGATGTAAGGAAGCCGAAGGGAAGGGCCTGGGACGTGTGCCCAGGCCCTTCCCTTCGGCCTCCTTTCCCTTCGGACGAACGGGCTCCAAGGGGCCCATTCAGCCAAAGGAAGGGGTTGAAGGGAAGGGCCTAGGACGGGTGCCCAGGCCCTTCCCTTCAGCCTCCTTTCCCTTCAGCTTGACCGGGCTCCAAGGGCCCCGTTCGGCTGAAGGAAGGGGCCGAAGGGAAGGCCTGTGACGCATGCCCAGTCCCCTTCTCCTTGGCCTTCCTTTCCTCGGAGCGAAGGTTGCCTGGGAACCCATTCGCTCTGAGGAAAGGGAGGCTGAGGAGAAGGGGCCTGAGATGCATACCCATCCCCTTCCTCGGCTTCTCTTTCCTCGGAGCGAACGGGTACCTTGGAGTCCGTTCGCTCCGAGGAAAGGGAGGCTAAGGAGGAGAGGGTGGGCAGACGCCCCTCCTCCTCCCCCCTCGGGCCTTTGCAAGACCTGAGGTGTCCTTCGGAGGACACCTCAGGTCTGGCGAAGCCTCGAAGAAAAGGAGCAAGGGCTGAAGGCCTCCTCCTCTCCACAGGCTTTGCCACTACCTGAGGTGTCCTTCGCAGGACACTCAGGCTGACGAAGCCCCACAGAGGGCAGAGGGGTCGTGGGCCTCCTCTCCCCCCCCCCCCCCACGGGCCCTACCTGGTCCCAGTGCCTCTGAGAGACAGCTGGGAGCAAGAGAAGCGGAGGAGGGGCCGGCGCGGCTGTCACCCTCCCCCAACCCCCACGACTTCTAGTGTCTTTGAAAGGACAGCTGGAGGCCAGGAAAGGCGTGGAGGGAAAGCCCCGCCCCAGAGGGCCCCGCCCCCGAAGGCTGGAAGCCCCTGCCACCAGAGGGTGGAAGCCTGCCTCTGGCACGCAGCCTCACCCCGGGGGTGGAACTCTGCCCCGGCACGGAGACCCCAAAAGGTTCGCCATCACTGTTCTAGATATTCACCGACTCTCTGTTTAATGACTGCTCTAGAATCTTTCCTGATATAGATACGGACTAACTGGATGATAATGTTGGGATCCTCTTTTCCTCCCCTTTTCGGAGATGGAGACAAGATTTGCCCTCCTCCGTCTGCTGGGACTTCTCTTGTTCTCCAGGAGTTCTCAAAGTTATTGCCAATGGATCCGATATTACATTTGCCAGCTCTTTAAACCCTTGTAGTAGTCATTGGTCCTGGAGACTTATATCATTTAGATTAACATCTTGTACTCGAGCTTTACTTATTCTGTGCTGAATTTCCCCTATCTGTCCCTGCCCATTATCCTCAGGTTGAGCATCCTTTGCTTTTCTGTGAAGACTGAAAGCAAAGACAGGTGGTTGTTGAGGTAATTCTGCCTTTTCTCTGTCCCCTGTTCGCATTTTGCCATTCTTTCCACACGTGGCTCTAACACTTCCTCTTCTTCCTTTTGCTGGGGACAATACATCCCAAAACCTCTTTTTGTTTTCTTAAACTCTCTAGCAAGCCTGACTTCACTGTGCGCTTTAGGTTTTCTGACTTTACCCTACAGTGCTTGCTATTTGATTCCTCTGGTGATTTCCCCTTTTTCCTTTCTTATACATGTTCCATTTAAAACTTAGCTCAGTTGAAGTTTCTTAGTATCCATTCTGGTTTCTTGAGACACCTCCCATTTTTCTTCCTCATTGGAACGGTTTCAATCTTCTCCCTCCCTCCCTCCCTCCCTCTCTCTCTCTCTCGTGATAAAATTACCAGTTTGGTAGACGATAGGAATGCAATGGATATAACATAGATTGATTTCAGTAAGGCCTTTGACAAGGTACGCCACGATATTCTGGCAAACAAGCTAGTAAAATGTGGGCTAAACAATGCAATTGTTAGGTGGATTTGTAATTGGTTCTCCGACCCAACCCAAATGGTGCTCAGCAATGGCTCTTCTTCATCCTAGAGGGAAGTGACCAGTGGCGTGCTACAAGGTTTTGTCCTGGGCTCAGTACTTTCCAACATCTTTATCAATGACTGGCATGATTAGCATACCCTCCTGACTCTTCTTGAGAAAACTACCTCTTCACAGAAGTTACTTCAAGATGCTGGATCACGATTAGATATGATGTTTTTAAGATGCTGTTTTACTCTGTACTGTATTTTACCCTGTATTGTAATGAATATTTGATGTTGTGAACCGCTTTGATCACCTTGGAAAGGCGATATATAAATAAAGTTTTTATTATTTATTATTATAGGAAGGAATAGAGGGCCTGCTTATCAAATTTTTAGATGACACCAAGGTAGGAGGGGTAGCTAATACCCCAGAGTACAGTATCAAAATTCAAAATGATCTTAATAGTTTAAAAAGCTGGACCAAAACTAACAAACTAAATTTCAACAGGGAAAAATATAAGATACCACACTTAGGCACAAAAAATGAAATATACATATATAGGTTGAGGGACACCTGGCATAACAATAGTGTATGTGAAAGGGATCTAGGAGTCCTAGTAGGCCACAAGTTCAACATGTGTCAACAGTGTGATGCGGCAGCTAAAAAAGCCAACATGATTCTAGGTTGTATCAATAGAAGCATATTGTCTAGATCAAGGGAAGTAATAGTGCCACTCTATTCTGCTTTGATCAGGCCTTACCTGAAATACTGTGTTTAGTTCTGGGCACCACAATTCGAAAAGAATGTTGGCAAGCTGGAACATGTCCAGAAGAAGGCAACCGAAATAGTGAAAGATCTGGAAACCTTGCCCTATTAGGAGCAATTTAGAAAGTTGGGTATGTTACGGCTGGCATAGAGAAGGTAAAGAGGTGATGTAATAGCCTTCTTTAAACATTTGAAGGGATATCATATTGAAGATGAAGCATGCTTGTTTTCTTCCACTTCAGAGAGTAGGACACGGAGCAATGGATGCAAACTATGGGAAAAGAGATTCCACCTAGACACTAGGAAGAACTTTCTGACAGTAAGGGCTATTTGACAGTGGAACACACCCCTTCAGAGTGTGGTGGAGTCTTCTTTGAAGGATTTTAAACAGAGGCTGGATGGTCATCTGTGGAGGGTGCTTTGACTGTGTATTCCTGCATGGCAGAGGGTTGAACAGATGGCCCTTGAGGTCTCTTTTATTCTATTCAATTAGTCCATGACTTTGAATTTGCAAGACCTGACTATTGATACTATGTGACTTGGAGATCTCTCTTTTATAGGTTGCAGTTAACAACAACAAAACTTGATGGCAGTTAACATCAACAAATTGAGAGAAGCAACCAAGAGGCCAATAGTAAACTTAAAGAATTTAGAGATTTCCACAACTGAGATGGGTTTTAGAGAGAAGCAACAAGAACAGATTGCTGAAAGTACTGTATGTGCTCAACTATACATCAAGAAATTTATGCCTCAAAATTGACCCTAAAAATCTCAGTATATATGGATCAACACACCATTAGTGCTTAGAAAGGTCCTAAAGAAAGCAAGCCTGATGCCCCAATCTCTGTTTAACACCAATTTCTTCCCTCTCCAGTCCGTTTCCATCCACCGTTATAGCTCCTTAAGTTTTACTCTTGACTTATCCATGGGTCATATCAAAATCCAGGATTTTGGCCCTGAAACCTCCCCTCCGCTTATACATGAGGTTGACTTGTACACAAGTATATATGGTAATACATATTAAAGCCCATTTGAAGTTTGCAAAAAGGCAAGAAGAAAACCCAGCAAACCAGTGGAGGAAAGTTATCTAGTCTGATGAAGCAAATTGAACTTTCTGGCTTTGCTACAAAACACTGTGTGGCACAATGCCCTGAGACCATCCCACAGTGAAGCATGGTGGTGGTAACATCATGTTTAGGGATGCCTTTCATCAGGAGGGACTGGAAAGCTGGTCAGAATTAAGAACATGATGGATCAAGACAAATACAGGAAATTGTAGAAGAAAACCTATGTTATTCTCAAAGGGAACTAGTACTGGGATGCAGGTGTACCTTCCAGGAGAAGTAAAAAAGAACAAGAGTATATAGGCTCACCTTAGGGTGGCCTTAAATCGGAAATGACTTGATGGCACAACAACAACATAAACACTGGAGTGCTTTAAAAGTAAAAACCTGAATGTCTTACAATCCTATGAAAGTCCAACTGAGAATCTAGGATGAAACTTGATTTACTGTTCACTGTCAGCTGATGAGACCCAGGAAGTATCACAGCTGGGAGACAGCTAGAAGCTGGGGAAGGTTTGGGAGGGGGGCCAGGGGCGCACGCCAGTTGCTCCTCCTCCTACTGCCCTTCTCCCTGCCCCCAACTGACTCTCCAGATGCAGCTGAAAGTTGGGAAAGGTCCCTGGGAAGGAGGAGGAATAGGCCTGTGCTGTTCCTTGTCCTTCTGGACTTTTCCTTGCCCACAGTTGTCCCTCCGGAAGCAGCTGGGGGCCGGGAAAGGTCCCTGGGGAGGAGTAACTGTCTTGCACCAGTGGCTCCTACTTCTTACCCCCACCCTTTTCCTGGCCTCCAGCTGTCTCTGAGGGCTAGGACAAGGCAGGGCGGAGGAGCCAGAGGCACACGCCTGTGACTCCTTCTCCCCAGCACCATTTTCGGACAGGTAGCTGAAGGCCAGGAAACGGCAAGAAGGAGGAGCAATGGGTGTGCATGTGCCTGTTCCTTCTCCTCCCTGACCCATGCCATTTTGTGTTTATTTACTTATTGTATCTCAATGAAAATATTTTGCTCCTTCACAATGGTGAAAAATCAAGTGATAACAATGCCAGTTAAATCCATTTCAATTCCAGGTTAATTCCAAAAATCAATTCCATACTACAAATGTGGAAAATTAAAGGTAGGGAGTAAATACTGCTGCAAGATTTTGACATATGTGTCAGGTGTGATCTGTCGACAGTTAATGATGATCTGAAAAAGACTGAGCATCTGAAGAAGAATGGTTAAATTTCAAAAGGACCAGATGTATTGTGTAATCCTTATTATCACTTTTACCCCATTTACTGAATAGCCAGGGAAACTTAAAACCAAGAACAGCAGGATGTATGTAACAAAAAAGAATTTCAGGAATAATGCATGGTCCAGTCTGGTGAATGATTTGTCTTTTGGCTTTGTGTCTTCCCTTCACATCATATTATTCTCTGTAATGAAGCAAAGTTTTTCCACCAGCATAACCTCTCCATGATTTCTATAGAAGATGTTGTAATCATGTGGCTAAAACATTTTATAAATCTTTCCCCATGTCTCTGAGATACAGCTTGCAGAGTAAGTGCCATTTATAGCGTACTTATCACCTTATTGAGGGGGCATTATATAGTTAACAGAGATGTCAAAAATACGTAACAACTCCCCCCCCCCCCCCCCGGTCTCTTTACATTTTCAGTTCTTAATTTTTTTCACCTAACATCTATTTAAAACCATTTTTGATAACAGTGATACTTTTCTGGCTGTGAGGGTGCACAATGTCCATTCTCCTGGAGAATGGACATTGCCATCTGCTGGCAGACAGTTTATCTCAGGGTAGGAGGTGATTTGTCCCTTAAACATAAATATAGGAAGTAAGATGCCTCCTCCTTTCAGTTTTGTGTTTATATATGAAATAAACTATCTCAATAACTTGTATCTCAACATTTATCTTGAGGAAAATGTATCTTGGAAAGCCTGGCACAGCAGTTGTTCATATATTTATTAGTTATTCATTGACATATCTGTATCCCTTCTCACCAGAATTATTGCAGGGAAAAGGATCACATACACACGCACTCACACACACACACACACATTATTTTAAAGTGTATTCCACTGTCTTACCTTAAGGATGTTCTTCCTAATGTTTAGGTGGAATATTTTTTCCTGTACTTTGAATCCATTGCTTCAGGTCCATCTCTTGAACAGCAGAAAACAAGATTGCTCCATCTGCAGTATTACATCCTTTCAAATATTTAAACGTGGAGATCATGTCACCTCTTAACCTTCTCTTCTCCAGGCTAAATATACCCAACTCCCTAAGTCTCTCCTCATATGGCATGGTTTCCAGACCTTTTACCATTTTGGTCACCCTCCCCTCGATACATTCCAGCTTGTCAATATCCGTGCTGAATTGTGGTGCCCAGAACTGGACACAGTATTTCAGATGTCTGACAAAAGCAGAATAGAGTGTTCCTATTACTTCCCTTGATCTAGATACTATACATATTGATGCAGCTTACTTGAAAGGCATAGTACAACAACAACAATAACAACAGCACAAAGAATTGCATTGTCTTTTTTAGCTGCTTTATCATACTGTTAATTTGTCTTCAGCTTGTGGTTTATTAAAGCCCAAAACACATGAGCAAATGACACAGCTTCAGGGTGTGTTGGGGGCATGCTGTTTACATGAAGCATGCCTTGAATGTGGTCTGAAACTACACAGAGGCTGCATCATTTGCAAAGAACTGGGCCAATAAGGAACAGATAGAATCCGTTCCTTCCAGCGGCCAAGTTCAGTACCATGGTGATGGCCTAAATTGACACCAGGCATGTGCAGTTGACACGGTTCCAGAACGAACAGTGCGGCACGGTCTCCCACCACTCTATTTGGCCAATCAGTACTAGGTCTAAGATTCCTGGATCCATAACACATATACTGTTGTCATGCTAGACGTCACCTACCCTGTATATGTGAGTTTCATTTTTTGTGCCTAAGTGCCTTACATTGCACCCTGTTGAAATTCATTTTGCAGTCACAGCTCTTTAATATGTTAAGGTCATTTTGAATTCTGATCCTGCCCTCTGAAGTATTAACTACCTCTCCTAATTTGGTGTCATATTCAAATTTGATAATACCCCCTGTTCTATCATCTAAGTAATTTATAAAGATATTGAATAGCACTGGATCCAGGACAGAACCCTGCGGCACTCCACTGGTCACTTCTCTCCAGGATGAAGACGAATCATTGGTTAACACCCTTTGAGTTCAGTTGGTCAACCAATTACAAATTCATCTAATAATTATCCAATATATATTCCACATTTTACCTTCTTGTTTGTGAGACTATCATGGGGAAACCTTGTCAAAGGCTGCACTGAAATAAAGATATGTTACATCCTCAGCATTCCTTTAATCTACCTAGCTTGTAACTGTATCAAAGAAGGAGAGAGAGACAGACAAAATTAGTTTGGCATTTATTTTTGAGAAACCCATATTGACTTTTAGTGATCATGACATTGTTTTCTAACTGGTTACCGTTTGTCTCTTTAATTAACTGCTCTAGAATGTTTCCTAGTATTGATGTCAGGCTGACTAAGTGGAAATTATTTGGGTCCTCTTTTTTTCCTTTTTGAAGATGGGGCAACATTTCCCCTCCTCTAGTCCGCTGGGATGCTCCTGTTCTCCAGGAGCTCTCAAAGTTTATTGCCAGTGGTTCTGAGGAGAAAGAGAAGATCTACATGATGTGTGTGTGTGTGTGTGTGTGTGTATGAGCATTAGTCAGCAGATGTAAAATATTTGGTAGTCTCTGCCAAATTAGCGTAGCTTGCAGGACTAGAGTAACACAGTCTTTTATCTCATTCCCAACTATGAGACTTGAAATGTCTGTTGACATCTTAGGTGTCAGCACATCAAGAGATCATTGTCTAATAAGCCGATAGATAAATAAATAAACCAGGCATCTGAATGTACCCATTATCTTTTCCCCTAAAGTATTTCTAAACTCTCATGTAGGTGTTTTTGTTCTTTGTTACCCGATATATTTTTTTATAGTAACTTAATTTTCCTTCACTTCATTTAGATTTGTGACTTGTTGACAGAGCAGAGTGAAGTTATATATTATCTGCACATACATTGGTGGGAATAGCATTGAAGTGCCAACTGAATTTTTAAAAAATATCTATCTTGGTGGATCAATTTTGTTTTATCCAGATCTGTCTGCATTCACAGACTTTTAATTAACAGTTTAAATTTATAATATTGCTTCTGTTTCAGGTGGATACATTTTAACATTTTTAAGAGCTCCTAGACAAAAGGACAAAAGCTGCGTCACTGGAACATTAGATGTGATTGAGATTCAACAGGAAATTCCTTTAAACAGCTGCCTGTTCAGAATTAATTTTTAAAGTCTGTCACACACTCTCTTTCACAGGAGACTTGAATGCTTCTCATTGGCAGACGCAGCACGTTGCTAAGTTCATTCTAAAGTTTAAATTTCAGTTCATGTTAACATATGAATTTAAACAGTGTAAGCAATATCAGAGTATCCCAAAATTTTAAAAAGATAATTTCTCTCCTTGGGATTTTAAATCATTCCTCTTGCCTGAGGCATGGTGCTTTTATGAATGAAATCCATTCTGCATGCTTCTCATACAAATTTTGTTCTATTATTATCTGTTGTAGAGCCTGTTACCAAGCAAGATTTTTCTTCTATTACCAGCGTGCTCTTTCTTTCTTTCTTTCTTTCTTTCTTTCTTTTTGGTGTTGTAGAAAGGTAAAAACAAGGTGAATTTACTGTCTTTTTTCCCTGGATGCCCTAATATTCCTAAATTAGATAGTTAAAAATAGAATAACCTCTCTTTCTTTTCTGGAGTTATCCAGTGAAAAGTGAGATTAAAGGGAAAGTATTGCTAAATCATTTTAATTTTTCCCCTTGCTGATTCCAACAGAAATAAACATCTTTATTTCTTTAAAACAATTCTATACACCTTTCCAAATAATTGAAGACAACTAATAGCTTCATGATTACAACAACACGTTTTTTTAAAAAAGAAAAAAAATTCAAACCCCACTAATTTGAAAAAATAAAGGAAAAATATAAGTCTAAATAATAAATAAATAAATAAATAAAATTTATTTGTATTTTCCTGCCTCTCCCATGTGGATCGAGGCAGGATTACAACCCAACAGTAACAATAAAATACAAGAATAAAACATATAATTTCAAACATGAAAACAGTTAAAAACAGTGCAATCAACATTTATAAGATAAAATGTTCTGATCCTAGATAGAAGAATATAATTATTATTATTCCCAATTTGGGTAAATCTATTGAATTAATAGTGGGAGATCTAGACCATCTCAAAGACTACCCCCTCTAAGCAATAGTTTTGTTTTTAATGGGAGTAAAAACCCAGATGGGTTGAATCTTCACTTAGAATCCCATAGTTCGAGATGGATGGGGGGAAACTACGGAGTATAATCTGCTATTTGAAATGCAGTTCTTGAAATCCTGAATAAACTCTCCTAGTGATTTGTGGCGGGGGCAGCAAGATGGACCCCTGAGTCAAAAGACAGCTCAAGGTTTCAAATCTGAATCATTCTGCATCACATTCTGGAATCAGCTTCTAAAAAGAAACTGAATTATAACAGCATCACACTCCAAATCCCATTACTGCCAGACAATCCAGGATTAGCGTTTTAAAAAAATTATATTGTAAGCTGCTTTGGATCCCATAAAAGTAAAGGTAAAGGAATTCCCCGGTGACAAGGTTGTCAAGTCATGTCTGACCATTGGGGGCGGTGCTCATCTCCATTACTAAGCCAAAGAGCCAGCGTTGTCAGAGGCTATTCTGTGATCATATGTCCAGCATGATTGCACAGAACGCTGTATAATTTCCCACCAGAGTGGTACCTATTTATTTACTTACATTTGCATGTTTTTGAACTGCTAGGTTGGCAGAAGCTGGGACTAGTGATGGGAGTTCACCCCATCATGCGGCACCCAGGCCTCGAACTGCTGATCTTGCAGTCAACAGAGTCAGCATTTTAACCACTTGAGCCACCACGTCCCATATTGGGACATAAATAACATAAAGACGTATACCAAAAGCTGTTGAAATAAGAAGTCAAACCAATGAAGCTGTAGTCTCATCGTTTAGTTCTCAAAGTAACAATTCATTTGGGGAGACCATGCTATTTCCATTCCAGTGATATATCCAAAAGCAGATTGAAATGAATCATAGAATTGGAAGAGACTACAAGAGCCATCCAGGCTAATGCTGTGTTATGCAGGAACTCATAATCAAAGCACCCCTGACAGATGGCCATCCAGCCTCTGTTTAAAAACTTCCAAAGAAGGATCTAGATAATCCATATCATCCAGAAGAAACTATCTTAAAGCAAAAAAAGTTATAGTTTGAGGTAAACCTGAGTCTAGAAATTCTGACAGCATCAGTCCCCCAACCCCATGCTAACTCAAAGTGTGGACACACTGATGTGCCCTTTTTGTACCTACAGTCTAAAATGTCCACTTGAGTAAAAGGCATGTTTAGGGTTACTTGCTCTTCTAAGTGGCAAATCACTTTTTTTTCTAGATACAAGCTTCAGGAAGTAAGGGAATTCATTTAAATAAAAATGTATTTTTAGATTTATTAATCATAAAGAGAAATACCACTTACCATGCTTCTTAAAAAATTAATTTAATTTCTCTGAAGATGCCAGCCACAGATGCTGGCAAAATGTCAGGAACAAACTCTTCTAGAACAAGGCCACATAACCCGAAAATCCCACTATGGATGCCGGCCACGAAAGCTTTCAACTTCACATTCATTTCAGTTGTTAAACAGATTTTCTGCTCATTACGCTGTATTTTCCTCTTGTGTGTTTGTTTATTCTATACAAACATATAAAATGAGACTGAAGGCCACAAATACAGCCAACAAAATAAACAATATGTTAAGCAAAAGTTTCCACTTGGTTCTTTCAGTTGATTTTAATGTGTAAGCAAGTGGAAGATGATAATGCATGCTTTCATGTTCATGCCTGTTATCTGTTCTTTGGAGCAAGCATGGACAAAGTTGGCCCTCATGCTGCATGGGGTCCCGAAGGCCATTTTGTGCCCCCATGGGTTAAAAATTGCTTCACAGTACCACTGAGAAAACTGTATCCCTTGTCCTCAACAAACAAATCGGCCTTCCCCTGAAGAACTTAGAATTTAGACAGCTTCATATAGAGTGATACAGTTTTTCAGATAGTCAATAGTATACTCAATGTATCTAAGGCTTTAATGGTCATAACCAGCATTCTTAATTCTGCTTGTAAACAGACTGGTAGCAAGTGACACTAGTTGCCTGCAAGCAGCCCTAGCCAGCAGCTTGGCTGCAATATTTTGGACCTCCTGAAGTTTCTGAATAATTTCCAAAAGTAGCTCTATGTAGAATGTGTTACAATAATCTATCTGTGATGTAATCAAGGCATGTGTCACTATGCAAGATCTGACATAGGAAGAAACAGAGCTGGTACACCACTTTTTACTGTGCAAATGCACTTCTGGCCACTGCTGAAACCTGAGTTTCTTCTTCGTGGTCTCTGCGAATCATACAAATGGGTTTCACTGCGCCTGCGCAGTGCTGCTCGGAACCTACTGGAATCACTGGGCAGAGTTTACTCTGCAACATATTGAAACTTTTTGGCGGTAACTCCGCCCACCCGTTATAAGGCCCCTGCCTTCCCGCTCTTTTCCCCAGTTCCTTTTTTCCGCCGCGCTAGCTGCTTCAGAGGAACTTTCGCTTGCTTTGCTTGCTTGGAATCACTTTCGCTTTTTGACCTCGGACTGTACCTTGACCATTCTTTGTCTCCCGCCCCTGGTAACTTCGGACTTTCGGACTGTTGACCTCGTTTTTGGATTCTCCCTGGCTTTGACGATTTCGGAAATGCCTGCACCCTTCAAAAAGTGCGACATTTGCGGGGGCAAGGTGCCCGTCCAGGACCCGCACTCCTCCTGTTTGCTGTGCCTTGGCAAGGACCACGATACCAAGGCATGCCTGCTCTGCAGGTCCCTCTCCTCCCAGGCGCGGAAGAACCGTGAGTCCCGGCTTACTTCAGCGATTGCCCTGGGAAGGGTCCAGGAGGGAGGCTCGCGGTCATCATCTTTGCCGCCCGCGGCTCCCGCCGCCTCATCTTCCCGAGCCAGCGTCTCCAGCGTGGGATCTGAGAGAGCCGCTATCCCTAGTGTGGTGTGCGTCCCGGCCGGGACCCCTTCTACCACCTCCGATGTGGCCCGTGGCTCCAAACCGCCCAGTGCCACCGACAAGCCCTCCAAGCGCCCCCACAAACTGTCGGGGACTGAGGGTTCCGAGCCGTCCTCCAAGCCGCCGTCGAAATCGGAGGGTTCGCGCCCGAAGGAAGGCTCGCGCCCGAAGAAGGGCTCCGTGGCTGAGGGCCACTTGGTCTCGCCTGCATCCTCCAAGGCGTCCAAGGCGTCTCACCATGCCCCGAAACCTAAGGAGCCGGCTGGACCTCCTACAGGGGCAAAGTCTCCACGGCCTTCCTCATCGGCGGCGGCCGCTGTCCTCCTAGACCTTCCGGACAACCCCTTTTTCCCGGCGGATGAGACTCTGAAGTCGGGGAAGAAGAGAGGCCACGATAAGTCGAGCCGCGATCCCGCTCCAAAGAAGTCCAAGCCTTCAAGGAATCGGTCCACCTCTGACCCGCCGAAGGCAAAGGACAAACAGCGCTCCCCTTCAAAACAGGGCCGCGCTTCCCATGCGACAGCTCCACGCGATCCGGAGCCTGCACCGGAGGTACGGCGGTCCCCGACACCGGACACGCCTCTACCCACCATGGACTTTGCACGCGAGACGGAGGAGACCGTTCCCCTTCTCCCGCCGGACCAGCAGTCGCCTTCTTCCCCAGGATCCGTCAACGAGGAGGATCGGCCCCGTGGGCAGGACATGCCAGACCTGTTCTTCGATCCCCAGTCTGGCCGATATTATTTGTCGGTTTCGGAGGACAAGGCCATGAGGGAGTTCACCAGGCTGAACCCTCACCCTGCTGATCAAGGCACCCAGTCCAGGTTGGTCCCAACCGCTTCTGTCTCTGAGAGGCCCCCGTCTCCGCCTCGCAGGCGTTCGAGGTCTTCTGTGGATGTCATCCCGTCTCGTCCGAGGTCCCAAGTCAGGGTGACGGACCCCCTTTCCTCGGACCTTGACTCAGACGACGAGCCTCTTCTCCCGTCTGAAGTTCCTTCTGACGAGGATGTCCTGTCGGTTTCAGTCTCCCCACAGAGGATGCATGATCCCGAGCCGTCTTCCCCATCCGATGACGTCCGGTCCTTCACCGAGCACGTCGTCAAGATGGCGAGGGCCCTCGACATCGAGCTCGCCTCTCCGGAAGACGACGCAGAGGACCCAGTGGAGCGTCGGGTGCATGGGCGAGTGCCCACACCGCCTTGCCTGCCTCTCCTGCCTTCACTCCAGACCATAGTGAAGAGGTCCTGGGAGTCCCCAGCCACCCTGTCGACGCCCTCCCGTAAGGTTCAGACGCTCTACAGGGTTGCCCCGGCGAGCTGCCCCTGGTTGGCCGACTACCCAAGGCCTAACTCTGCGATTGTCGAGGGAGCCCAACACAGCTTCGTTCCGAAGCAGGCCACCTCACCTGTCGATCGGGAGGCGAAGAAGGTAGACGGTCTGGCCAAGAAGGCATACTCGGCATCGGCCCTGGGGGTCAAGGCTGCCAACTACACCGCCTGCATGGGGGCCTACATCCAGACCCTCATGGAGAGGATCTCCCCCCTCGTCCCGGACATCCCAGATGACATCCAGAGGCAGCTGGTGGAGATCAGGGATGAGGCCCATTCCATCGGAAGTTGGCTCATCACCACTTCCAGAAATGTGGCGGACTGTTCGGGGAGAGCCATGTCAGCATCCATGGCATTGAGGCGCCATGCCTGGTTGAGGGCTTCTGACCTCAACCCCACGGTCAGACAAGCCATCGAAGACATGCCGCTCGACGGGACCGGGCTCTTCCACGCCGAGACCGACGACCGCCTGAACCGCAAGTTCAGGATGAAGGCGGCGGCAAGGAAGCATGGCATGTCCTCAGCACCGGCCTCTCCGTACCGGAAGCGTCAGCGCCCGTGGCAGCCGCAAGGTCAGTCACAGGGGACCTTTCCCCGGGACCGGCAGTCCCAGCAGCAAGGCTCCCAGAGACAGCGCTTCCCCTCGCAGTCTTCCTCCTCCTCTGGCCGTCGCAACTTCCCGCCCCGGTACCGCAAGTCCCGCCGGCAGGACACCGACCAGGGGAAGAAGAGAGCCTGAAGGGACGCAGCGCGCTTCATCTCTTCTTCATCCCCGTTCTTTTTGGACATTTTGAGGCCCTATTTTAACATCTGGGCCTCTATAACATCGGACTCGTGGGTTCTCAACATCGTCCGTAGGGGTTATGCCCTCGAGTTCCAGGAGCTCCCTCCAACTGGAGCCTTCATGTCCACTCCCCCCTCGGACACCCTTCTCGACGAAGTGCGCACCTTGCTCAGCAAAGGGGCAATTTCCCCTTTGCCGCCCGATCAATGTCCTCGGGCCTTTTTCTCCAGGTACTTTACGGTACCGAAATCGGATGGGGGCATCAGGCCCATCCTGGACTTGAGACAGTTGAACTTGTTTCTTGATTACCGTCGCTTCCGGATGGTAACCTTGGCTTCCATTCTGCCTCTGCTCCACCAGGGCTTGTGGTTCGCAACCGTCGACCTGAAGGACGCCTATTTCCACGTTGGGATCAGAGAGTCCCACCGGAGATTCCTCGCCTTCGCTGTCGGCTCCACCGCGTACCACTACAACGTGCTTCCTTTCGGCTTGGCCACGGCTCCACGAGTCTTCACAAAGTGCATGGCACCGGTGGTGGCATACCTTCATCAGAAGGGCTTCATGGTCTTCCCCTACCTGGACGACTGGCTGTTTGCAGCCGAATCCCAAGACGAGCTGCAGGAGGCAGTCTCCTTCGCCTTGCGCCTCTTGGACTCCCTCGGACTGGTCGTCAACAGGGAAAAGTCCCACTTCACGCCGACCAGACAGGTCAAGTTCATCGGGGCCATCCTCGACTCCGAGAACTGCTTGGCCTTCCTTCCTCCGGACCGCTTTCAGGCCCTGACAACGTCCCTCGAGCCGTGCATCTCCCACAGAAGGGTGAGAGCCAGAGACGTCCAAGTCGCCCTGGGCCACATGGCATCGACGACCTTCGTCACCCCCTGGGCAAGACTTCGTCTTCGGGCGCTCCAATCCTGGTTCCTCTCCGTCTTCTCTCCGTTGGAGGACCCGCCTTCAAAGTGGCTCACGGTACCGAGACCGGTGGCCGCCTCCCTCAGATGGTGGCTGGACAGCTCCAACGTTTGCACTGGGATGCCTTTCCATCAGCCCCAGGCACAACTGACTCTGACAACAGATGCATCCCTGGAGGGATGGGGCGCCCACCTGCTCGACCTCGTCGTCAAGGACAGGTGGTCTGCTCAGGACAAGCTCCTCCACATCAACGCTTTGGAAATGCTTGCAGTGGAGAAGGCCTTGAGGGCGTTCGAGTTTGCAGTCACGTCAAGAGTGGTCCTCCTCAGGACGGACAACACCACCGTGATGTATTACATCAACAAACAAGGTGGTACCAGGTCCAGGACCCTGCTCAATCTCACGCTCCGCATCTGGGATTGGTGCATCCAGAGGCGCGTCCTCCTCCAGGCGATTCACCTTCCCGGGGAGGACAACGAGCTGGCAGATCGCCTCAGCAGGTCTCCATCGGTGTGCCACGAGTGGAGGCTCCATCCCGAGACGGTCAGCGATCTCTTCGGTCGGTGGGGAACCCCCCGGATCGACCTCTTCGCGACCAGGTGGAACAGTCACTGTCCCCAGTTCTGCTCAAGGAAGCGATTGGACGGATCCCTCGGAGACGCATTCGCTTTCCTCTGGACGGGGGAGCTCCTCTACGCCTTTCCCCCGTTTCCCCTCATCATCAGGGTGGTGTCCAAGATGACAACGGACCGCTCGCATGCGATCCTGATCACCCCGTGGTGGCCGAGACAGCCGTGGTTCGCATCCCTTCTCCACCTCTCCAGGAGATGCTTCCTCCGTCTCGACCCTCGTCCGGACCTGCTGTCGATCCAGGACGGACGGATTCTCCACCCCGACATCGAGAGCTTGCCGCTGGTGGCCTGGAAGATCCAGCCCTGACGTCCCTACCGGAGGCAGTGAGGGCGGTGATCCTGGCTGCGAGGAAACCTTCCACCCAGCGGTCCTATGCCCTGAAATGGAAGAGATTTTGCCTCTTCCTTGACCAGAAGGGCTTGTCTCCTGCACAGGTGTCCACTCCAGTGGTGCTGGAGTTTTTGCTGGCACTTTTGGATGGAGGGCTGTCCCTCACATCCATCAAATGCTACCTGTCTGCCATTTGTGCCAAATATCAGTTCGGGGGGAGGGTTTCTTTCTTCAAAGACCCTTTGGTGAAGGGGTTTCTGAAGGGTTGTGCCAACCTTTACCCTCCTGTGTCGACACCAACGCCGGCTTGGAGTTTGGAGTCGGTATTGTCCGCCCTCCAATCCAAGCCCTTTGAACCGATGGCCACAGCGGACTTGAGACTATTGACTTGGAAAACCGCCTTTCTTGTGGCCATCACCTCTGCCCGCCGTGCGGGCGAACTCTGTGCTTTACGGAGGGACCAGCCATTCCTGAGGTTCCACAAGGACAAAGTGGTCCTCCGTACGGACATTACCTTCTTGCCAAAGGTGGTGTCTGCCTTTCACATGTGCCAAGACATTGTGTTGCCTACTCTCGCGTCCAACCCGACGTCGGATGAGGAGAGACGCCTGCACTCTCTTGATGTCAGGAGAGCGCTGGCCTTCTACCTGGACAGAACTGCTGCCTCCAGTCGGTCCGAGAGACTTTTCCAATGCTACTCGGAACCGAAGAAAGGGTTGCCTGTGTCTGCGCAGAGGTTGTCCAAATGGGTGGCTGGTACCATCCACCTCTGCTATGAACTGTTAGGCAAGCCTCTCCCTGGCAGGGTTCGGTCCCATTCCACAAGGTCAGTGGCAGCATCCTCCGCATTCCTGTCGGGGATCCCCTTGGAGGATGTCTGCAAGGCTGCTGTCTGGTCCCAACCTCTGACTTTCATCAAGCATTACAGGTTGGACACCAGGGCCATCCGAGACGCAGCTTTCGGGAGGGCTGTGTTGGTTTCAGGGTTGCATTGATTGCACTACTGATGTTTTGTGTTTACTACACTTGTACAGTTGACACTGTTTACATTTGTTCCATGTTGATTTGCACAAGTTCTATGGGTTCGGTCTTGCATGACCTCTGTTCCCTCCTCAGGTTTAGCAAAATTACTGCTATATTGATTTGTGCATGAACAAAAAGACTGACTCTTTATGGTTCAAGGTGTTTTATTGTAATAAATATACCTTTGGTTCACCATAGCTTTGGTCTCAGGACACTCCCTCCGCCGTATACCTTAGCTTGTCAGTCTAAACCCATTTGTATGATTCGCAGAGACCACGAAGAAGAAGGACAGGTTGCTTACCTGTAACGGTATTTCTTCGAGTGGTCATCTGCGAATACATACAAATCCCACCCGTCCGTCCCCTCAGTGTCCTGCTCTCATTGGCTCTCTTTCCATCGCCTGCTTGGCGGAAAAATTGCAGAACTGGGGAAAAGAGCGGGAAGGCAGGGGCCTTATAACGGGTGGGCGGAGTTACCGCCAAAAAGTTTCAATATGTTGCAGAGTAAACTCTGCCCAGTGATTCCAGTAGGTTCCGAGCAGCACTGCGCAGGCGCAGTGAAACCCATTTGTATGTATTCGCAGATGACCACTCGAAGAAATACCGTTACAGGTAAGCAACCTGTCCATCCAGGCTCAGTTTGGAGCCCAGCAGTACACCCGAGCTGTGAACCTGTGATTTCAGGGGTAGTGTAACCCTATCCTATTCCCTGATATGCCTTTCTGCTGACCAGGTGCACATCTTTCTTGTCTGAATTAATTTTTAACTTGCCTTATCCCATCCATTTCTGACAGCAAACACAAGTTTAGTACCAAAACAGCTTCCCTGGAATTAGGTGAACAGTAGGAATAGAGTTGGTACTATTGTAAAACAATATTCAAGTTCCATCCCAGAGAAGCAACCCAGAAATATGATTAATGATGTTGAATGTTGTTAAGCTGTACAACAGAACTGGCACAAACACATTCCCTTTTTCTATCTACTGGTGTTCCCAGCGTAGGCCATACATCAAGGCAACCAAAACTGTGTCCATCTCATAACCAGACCTGAACACACATTGAAATGGATCTATATAATCCATTTCAGCCAGGAAGCCCTGGGGTTAGAAGGACACCATCTGCTCTAGAACCTTGCCAAAAGAATTGGAGACTGAATGGTAATTATGTAGGGTGGTTAGGTCCATGGAGGGTTTTTTCAGGAAAGGCTTTACTGCAGTCTCTTGTAGACAGGATGGAACTCTGCTGCACTGAGGCTATACATGTTGTGGCTCTCACTTTTCTAAGGATTCTGTCCACATTCTCACACTGCACAAACTGAAAAATATCCAATTACAAAGGACAAGAAAAAGCCATTCATCAGAACTTTATCAACCACAGCATCTTGTGACTTCAAATAATCAGAGAGCCATGATTCTCTTGATTTCATAGTGTTTTGTGAGGTGGTGTGTATGATGGTCTTTTAACCCACCCAAAAAAGGGGAGGGAAGAAAGAGAAGAAATCAGCCCAGCAAAAGTGATTATCATGCTCTGCTGGATAACATTCATTGTTTTGGGTCAATTCCTGTAACTGAATGTGTGGATAGTAGCTTACTTAGCCAGTGCAAATGTTACACCAGTGTCATGCAGAAGAAAATGTACTTCTGCAGTTTCTGCATGTTTAAGGCTCCTTGCCATTTTGGTAATTATTGTGCCTATTTCCAGTGCTGGATCATCCAGATTTTATGTTATCCATGCTAAGACTCAGCTGTCCCAAAGATGTATGGCATTTGTGTGCATGCATTGTCCCAAATCAAACTCAAGAATTATGACTACTTCTTCTTTTTTTCTTTTTCTTTTTGCATTACACAGACTACTCTGGTTATGTTTTCCAATAAGTATCATTCCACATGTCAGTGGGTGCTTGTATTCTTTTCTGGATTGTAGTATTCTCATTGTGCTTGATTTTTTTGAATCAGGATGACATATAGATCTTAAATATTATCAAATGGTAACTAATGGGCTTTAAAATTGTTGTTATATTTACCATTTTAGACAAAAATAATACAAGTACCTAATTTTTCTAAAGGAATTGTGATGGGGAACAAGTGATAATTTAAAGAAGAAATAAGTATGGCAGCATGCTAGAAGTATGAAGAAATAATTTTGTGCACTAACAGGGCATCTGTTCATATATTAGTGATAATTAGATTGTTTTTTTTCTGCATAGCATTTTATATTACCCAGCTTTAGCATCTATTAAAAATTTGTGCATGAATAAATAAATGTACATCAACTGACATCATCATCCACCTTTATTAAATGTCAATTGACATATATTTAATCTATGAAACTAAGCTAGTTATGTTGGACATAAGATTCCAAAACCCATATTAGGATAAAATATTAATAAGATGAATGAAAAGGTCACAAAATGTGCAAGCTTTCAAGATCTCCAGAGCACTTTATCAGGCAGGTTCAAAAAGCAGAGTGGAAGCAATAAAAAGCTGATTTGATTTGTAAGTCATTTTAAGCATGTTCTCTGATTCTGTTTAAGCAACCACTTTCATTATCAGATCTTGTACACTGGAAGCCATAAACTTAAAAGAAACACCATCCAGTGGCTGTAGGTTATGCATCGACTTGCAATTACTGGACTGAGGTTGTTTTTGTGGTATATAGGAAACACCAAAAAGTCTTTAGAGTGCCTATAAACTGTTTATGTGTAGGGGCTTACCTATTTAAACAAAATGACCGGCACTGTTGAAATTGAAAATATTGATTATGCACTAGTGGTCAGTGTAACGTGCTGTTGTACATTAACTTTTCAATTGGGACCATAATGTCTTATGATGTGGTTATTTCTGTGCTGAGCAAAGAAGGCTTAATCATATAACCTTAACCATTCATTGGTTCTATTTTAATTTTGACCTTTTGTATATTTTATTTTAATTTGTAAGATGCCATGAATCCCACTTTATGGGGAGATGCAGAATGTAAATGAAGTTGTTTGTTCTTGTTTGTTTTGGTTATGTGAGCCTTAAAATACATCAAATTAACTAACAGTATATAGTAGATCATACCTGCTGTGTGCCTTGCTCCTTTAAATTATACCAGTAGAGAAGTGTAAGGGACATGTAAGACCAGTTTTTCCACTTGTAGACATTTTTAAAAGAGCAGTTCCTGGAGTGCAGTCATCAATTTACCCCCACACTAGGTCTCATGTAAATTGCAGTTGATCAAATCATGTATTCTCACACATGGGAATTCTGTGATATGACATGACTGCCTATGACTCTTAGCAGCCATGAGTACTTTTATATGAGGGGATTCAAAGAGGCTTTCCTCAAGGAGTTCCAGTAAAAAAGGTAAGTAACTTTCATTTGTAGGTCCATAAAGTATGCATGATGTTTTAAATTAAATTATATTTAAATTATGTTTTAAATTATAGATCTATCATAGGAAATATTTAAATTACAAAACTGGGGATGCTGTGGGCACTTACACATTTTCTACATATGTATGTGACATTTATTGAAACATATGCCAACTTGTAGACCTTTGATAAAACAGCCAAATTTCATCAGCAGTTCCATAGAGGATGGTATTTGAAGTGGTAAGATGTAGCGCTGAACTACTAACAGATCTTGCAAGCAACTACTGGCTTAACATTATGAGCAGGAAATGGAGAAAATGAAGGTCCAGGAGGTGAAAATAGAGAGAATTAAAGCTCTAAAGTTTAAGCAGAAATAAATGGCATAAAGAACTGTGCAGGTGAACATATCCTAAGCTGTCCAGGCTGGAAGCCCCTGATTAAAAATTGCCTCCTGTACTAGAAAACTACAACAATTAAAGTTACTGTTTCTCCTATTTCTTGGTGCCACCCTAGAATGCCAGCTAATAACCTGATGACTGAAGATGCCAGCTACAGATGCTGGCAAAACGTCAGGAAGAAACTCTTCTAGAACATGGCCACATAGCCCGAAAAACCCACAAAAAACTATTTATTTTTATAGTTTTGTTATTTCTTTTTAGTAGACGATTGTACTGTTTCATCTGGAAAAAGTTTTTTATCAGGTCTTCCTAACTCAAATGTGTGTAAAAATTGAAAATTAATATTTTGATTGCTGTTATTATTACCATCATACAACCCTAGACATGCACAGCCTTGTCTGATTTTGGAGAGCAAACCAGTTTGGGTCTGGGTCATACTAGAATAGGAGACCTCTAGGAATACCTGAAATTTCAAGGTTGGGCTAGGAAACAAAACGCAGAGAGATGGCTCCAGTCAGAATTAACAGCCCTGGACTAGATGGACCATGGTATCATTTAGGAGAAGGGAGTTTCCTGTGTTCCTATTTTTAGCATTTATTACTGTGTCTCCTGGTGGTACACACAAAGAAGTGTGAAGACATTCCTTTACCATTCTAGCTGGTTCTTAGTTTGACCCAGTGAAAACACCAACATTGATCAGAGATTAGAATGAAATTTTCCATTTCATCAAAAGTAATTGTTTATCCTGGAATTTCAGTGACACTTATTTAGTCAATTTATTTATTAAAATAAAGTTGGCCTGCCAGATTTACGGCTTGACACTCGTGATTTTGATTATTTGCAAGGTCAAGGCTGCATGTGCATGCACTTCTCCTCCTCTTCGCTCCTGGGCATTTCTCCTCAGGAGAAAAGCCCAGGAGAGAGGGGATGAGAGGGGTGTGTGTGCCAACCAGCAGACACAGTTGCCCCCTATTTATCCTTTAACTGGCTTCCTCATGGGGGGGGGCAGGTTATTTGCAGTTTTTCCACATTCACGGGGGTCTTGTACCCCTGACTCCCACGGATGTGGAGGGCTGACTGTACTTCTATCCTGCCCTATATCAACAGGAGGCCTGACCACAGGCCTTCTAAAATATTGTGAACTGCAACTGACTAACACTAAAGATAGTTGTGCAGTGCCATTTATTATGCCAAAAGCATAATATTCTAACGCTGTGCATAATATTCTAATTCATTCTCTCTCTCTCTCTCTTTCTCTCTCTCTCAAACAAGGTGCTTTGCCTGATGCGGCTTTGTATGCTCGAAAAGACTTGCTTCAACGACCTACTCATGTGGCTACCAAAACTTTTCAAGCCTTGCGTATTTTTGTTAATAATGAATTGCATGAACTCTACGCGGGGTTGAAGACAGCTGACAAGTTTCTGAAACCTGGTGGACGGTTTGTTGCTCTTTCTTTCCATTCCTTAGAGGATCGCATCATCAAGCGGTTTCTTCTTGGAATAGATGTCACAGAAAAATTCAACCTCAGTGTAAGACAGAAGATCAAGCAAATAGAAAAGAATTTTTCAGATCAAGAGGAGGAGGAGGAGGAGGAATTTTCCAATGGAAACTCAAAATGGGAGGCTATACAGAAAAAAGTACTTATTCCCCATGCTAAGGATCTTCAAGATAATCCAAGAGCACGTTCAGCAAAGCTAAGAGGAGCTATCAAGTTGTAAATTATTTTGTCTATGTTTATCCTTATAGTTATTCACCATTAAAGATGAGTAAGAGACAGAGAAGATTATATTTCAAAAGTTAGTTATCCATCATTGCTATTTAGAGTACACTTTATTTTCAGTCTAATAGGAGTGCTGAAGAAGAGAACACCACTCTTTGAACGTAAATATTTTGGTTTGTTGTGGAAAGCAACCTTAAAATGTGTAAATTAAAGACAAAGAGTAAACCCTGTTTTCTCAGTTATATGTAACTAATCTTGTTAAAGCAATATTCACAAATACATGAAATATATGTGGATCATAAAAATATTATTCATTTTTTTCATCTGCCATTAATGCAAATGTATACATAGAACTATGTGTTAAATAAGAGTGGAAACAAGAGTAGAAACAGTCATGATTTTTAGTTAGTTTCTTTTTGGTTTGAATAACAACCTTCTCGTTCAAGAAGAAGACTTATATCTCTTTATTTTTTTTAAAAAAATGTTGCATGTAAATGTTCTCTGAAGAATTAGAATTAGGATACAAAGACAAGTTATTGACTTCCATAAACATATCTATTGTGTTATTGCTTTCTTGTGTTTCAAACCTTGTTTTTAAGTGTTGGTAGGCAGTGTGAAAATACTCACACATTTTTATAAGAACTACAATATTTCAAAAATGTATAAAATAGAACAAGAAGTATATTTATCAGCCAGATCTCTAAAAGGCATCTTTGGGAAGCTCCTATTTGGTTTTCTTGTAATTTTGCAGAGGAGAGACATTTTCAGAAGGGGTCAGAACCAGGTAGTATCCCATACACATATTTCAATTTTGACCAAAACCAATAATTTCCACACAATTTTGGGGAAAGATATGCCTTGAAAAATATATTCTTTTGCTTTCATTGGCTTTCCATTGTATTTCAGGAACAATTGCATGTGTAATTATGATCGCTAAAATCACAGATGCCATGTCATCTCACACTGTGTTTTGTCTGTGCTCCATCGTGTTGCTTCAATCAACCAAAAACACCTTCTTAACTCTACCATTGTGGTACAGTGTGATTTGGGAAAGTAGCATTCTGAGTTGTTTCACATCTATGGAACTTCCCTAGGAAGCAGTTGGAGGCCCCAAATGCATCTTACAGTATCATTATGACATTAGTGTGGGAGGTTTCATTTACAAACTAAATATTTTATTTATTAATAAAAGTACTGTACTTACAGATTCCTTTTCCTCCCACCAGTGTCCCCAAAGCAATGTACACCAAAATCACAATGTTAAACCAAAACAGGAACAGACACTTCTTTAAAGTATTCAAAACTATTGTAAAACCCAAAGGTATGACAAAATAATACAGTTTTGAATGACTACTGAAAACTCAATAAGAATAGATAGCCAATAAATTCAGATATTTTAGTTTATGTATTAATACATATTATAGATGAGCTGTTTATTTTGTCAAGGGCACTCTCTACTACTTTTTCATCATGGAGTGTACTCTGTTTATTGGTAAAGAAAATTTATTTCCTAACAGAGAGTTATAGCCAGTGGGGTGGCTACTTCCAATGCGCGGCTGAAAGCCATGCATGACATGCCCCATATGACGTGGGCACATTGTACTTTGTATTCTAATCAATATTTTATTCTTCCTGCACCTTTCTCCAGCATTAATTTACAATATGTCATAATCGGGGACCATTCCTCTGCAACTACCTCCATATCCTTGTAGTTTATGAAACAGGTTAATTTATCCATATCAAGCATTTCCAATATCTTCTTTATCCATCCATCCTAGGCATTTCTTGACATTTTTTCCTGTGAAAATTATAACAGATAAATATTTTCCAGTGAACATTAAATATGGATAGATACACTGCTTTTGGATAACAGTTCACATTGAAGTATAGTTTTAGTTTAAAGATGGATTTATGATTGAAACATTAGAACAGAAGAATTGTGACTAAGACCCTGTTAGCCCATACTGTTCCTGGGCCAGTATGGAGCCAGACTACCACTGCATGCTCCTTACCTTATTCCTGTGTGTCCACTAGTGAGCAGACCCCCACCGTCACACCTGACGTGAAAATGGGGTGCCTGGCCATGTGGATGCAACCAGGCACCCCATTTTCATGTCAGATGTAGGGACAGGGGTCTGCTCAGTAATGGAGACACAGGGATAAGATAAGGGTTTACTGTGGAGTTTCTGAGACACGCTATGGCAAACCAGAAGTCAAATTGGTTTACCCCAGGATCCAGCCAAATGTGTGTCTGGTTTGCCAGTATCCAGCCTGATCCTGGGCCCTGGGGTTTTGGCTTATGTCATCCAAACAGGACTATGTGAGGTGGGGGGGGGGGGCACAGGATTTTTGGCCTCTGCAGATAGCCACAAAGGATAGATGAGGGCATACATTGTCATAAATGGGTCATAAATGTTACGGGAAATTATTGATAAGTGACAAAAGGATGCTGGCCTTGCTTCTCCCTAACATGAAGTCGTATGTGTAAAACATACCAGTTTTTTTTTAATTGACTTTTCTTTTTGATTTGTTCTCATCCAAAAAAGAAAAAAAAGTTTCTCTTATTCTTTTCCTGATACAAGAATTATGCTGTATCTATTGTGTTCTTAATCTTAGTCTTGTAGAGCATATGCAGAGCACAGTTACTTGAACTGAGGGAAATTACCAGTGGAATCAACCAAGTATCTGTATATCCACTTTAATGTAGGAACTGTACTCTCTCCCCAATGCTTCTTGTAGCACTAGTATATATCATATTATCAGAGCTGTTTGAAGAAGAATATTGCCCAGTAATTCTCTGGCTGGAAATACAGACAGACAACATGGCATCCACTAGAGAGCTCTAAACCATCCTGAATATAATAGCAAAAGCTGTGTAAACAATTAAGCTTTAAGTTAAGGGATGAGTTGTGATCCTACTTGAATTATTAGGAGGCAGGAATGGAGTTGCAAATCTGTAACTGTTGCAAGACCATTTATGTCAGACTAGAGGTTAAATGACAGAAGGAAAGCTGATATATAAAGGCATGGGAAGAATGAGGTGGAAGTGTAGAAGCAGGATGGATAGGGAAGAAGGCAGTACAAGGGGTATTGGAATGGTAAGCATTCTATCTGGTTAGATGTCAAGATTTGGAGTCCCTGTGATATCAAGCTGTTTGATAAAGGAAGCATAATTTTATGAAGTCTGGGAAATATAGAGTATGTATTTTCCCTGGAAGAAGATTAACCATCCATTATGAAGCCAAGCCCTCCCTCAAGTCCATCTACCTTGGTCCAGGCCTCGGAGGTAGAGAGGAACTGCTGGACCTCTTACCCTTTCCCTCCACCACTCTCTTCTCCTTCTGTGTCATGTCTTTTTAGATTGTAAGCCCGAGGGCAGGGAATCGTCTAACTAAAAAGATTGTATGTACAGCGCTGTGTAAATTTACAGCGCTTCATAAATAAAGGTTAATAATAATAATAATAATAATAATAATAATAATAATAATAGAATACCTATTGCAAAAGCAAAACAGACAAATGAATCAAAGATGGCAGCCACTTCTTAGCCTCTGAGAGACTGGGGTTGGAATCATAGTGGATCCCCACTACCATAACACATGCTTCACTAATTGAGTGAGAAGGCACCTAATTAATTATTAATTAATTACACTGTCAAAACCTTTACTATTCTGGGGTTCTTCGCCCTTTTCTGAGAACAAGGATGGGAAAAGTGTAGCCCATAGGTTATATTCAGCACCACAACCAGGTTGGGGGGGGGGGAGAGGTTGCCCAAGGTTTCTCACCAAATGCATTCTAGGAAACATGGCAGGCATTTCCACCATGTTCGGAGCTCCTGCAGTCCCTCAAATCATTTTTTAAAAATTTTTTTTTTTTATTTTTGCATTTTCATAGAATTGTAGAGTTGGAAGAGACCACTAGGGCCATCCAGTCCAACCCCCTGCCATGCAGGAAATCCAAATCAAAGCATCCCCGACAGATGGCCATCCAGCCTCTGTTTAAAGACCGCCAAGGAAGGAGACTCTATCATCCTCCGAGGGAGTGCGTACCACTGTCGAACAGCCCTTACTGTCAGGATGTTCCTCCTAATGTTGAGGTGGAATCTCTTTTCCTGTAGCTTGCATCCATTGTTACAGGTTCTGTTCTCTGGAGCAGCAGAAAATAAGCCTGCTCCCTCCTCAACATGACATCCCTTCAAATATTTAAACAGGGCTATCATATCACCTCTTAACCTTCTCTTCTCCAGGCTAAACATCCCCAGCTCCCTGAGTCGTTCCTCATAGGGCATGGTTTCCACCTCCTTTGGACACGCTCCAGTTTCTCAACATCCTTTTAAAATTGTGGTGCCCAGAACTGAACACAATATTCCAGGTGAGGCCTGACCAGAGCAGAATACAGTGGCACTATTACATCTCTTGATCTAGACACTATACTGTACTTTTATTGATGCAGCCTAAAATTGCATTGGTCTTTTTAGCTGCCGCATCACACTGTTGACTCATGTTCAACTTGTGGTCCACTTGGACTCCCAGATCCCTTTCACATGTAGTTTCATTCAGCCAGGTGTCCCCAATCCTATATCTGTGCATTTTATTTTTCCGCCCTAAGTGAAATACCTTACATTTCTCCCTGTTGAATTTCATTTTGTTAGCTTTGGCCCAGCTTTCTAGTCTATTCAGGTCATTTTGAATTTTGATCCTGTCCTCTGGGGTATTAGCTATTCCTCCTAATTTGGTATCATCTGCAAATTTGATAAGTATGCTCCCAATCCTGTCATCCAGGTCATTGATAAAGAGCCCTGTGGGACCCCACTGGTCACTTCTCTCCAGGATGAAGAGGAGCCATTGTTGAGCACCCTTTGGGTTCGGCTGGTCAACCAATTACAAATCCATGTAATAGTTACCTTGTCTAGCCCTCCTTTTACAAGCTTGTTTGCAAGAGTGTCATGGGAAACTTTGTCAAAGGTTTTCAAAAATGTTTTGTTCTGAATTGTGCAAAAAATGTCTACCGGGGATGCAGTGCTCATTCCCACTGTGTTTTGTGGCCTCCCTGGGCCAATTTAGCCCCAGCACAGGCCCTTTTTAAAACAAGAAGTAAACAGAAAATGACTTCATCTTAATCTTGTTTGAAAAGGCCTCTCTAAAATGGCCAAGGAACCCTCCAAAACATGGTGAAATTGGCCCCATACCCCCTAGAAGGCATTTGAACATTTTTTTGATCTTTTTCTGGGAGCAGGTGTGGTAGAAAAATGTGCCCTCCGAAGTCTCCTGAGAAGCTATCATCCCCCCCACAGCCTTCCACAGTTGCCCACCCCTTTCTTAGAGGAATACTAGCTATCAGTTCCACATGTACCCATGTATATAAACACACATGCATACACACCAAAGTACTGTTATCAGAAAAGATTGATTTTTAATGTAGCATTGTAGTGTGATGTTGTTAAAATGCTTTTAGGAGAGGCAGAGCAAACATTTGCTTCATTGGAATATGAGAGAAAGAGGCAGTTGACTGTCATTGTACCTTAAATCATTAAGTGCTGAAGAAAATTGGTAATAATTTGTTTTATCTTGAGGGACCTTTTGGTTATGGCTATCATTCTCTCATTTAAGTAAGTTAACATTTGCACTATTAATACATAATAAAATTTTCTGTCAAATAGGTTATTAAATATCACAACCCTTTAAAATTTATTAATTTGGCTGTCATCAATCCATTTCTTCAAAGTGCAAGAACTAATATGACTCATGGCATCATTGCTTGAACCTGTTCAATGAATGTCAATTAATTCTGCCTATGAAAGTAATTTTAAAATATTCTAGACGCTTGTATGTCTCAGTTCTAGATTTGCGCTGTGATTCATGCCTGAATCACAGACTTGAAGGGAAAACAAAGTAGAGCGCTTCTGGTTTAAGAATGTCTCCCTGAGTAAAGGTCTTCACCATACATGGAAAACAAGCACATCTGGGGAAAGGTTAAATTAAAAGCCTTTAAGTTATTAAAGACATCTATGACCAAACTGTGAATTTGACCAAATGAGGATAATACTGAACTTGATCAGTGGAGACTGCAGAGTTGGCTTGTAGTTGTCCTCTTCCTACTTAGAAATCCACAGATCCTGGAATCCCTCTTTTTCCTTATTTATGTTGAATTAAGACTTGGTGGCAGAAATAGGAAGGCTGGCCTTCCCTGCAAGACACCTGGTTGCTTCTTTGCAGAGTAATGTCAGTGAAAGAAAATAGGTTCTTACCACCACCCACTCACCCCAAAAAACCTTCTTATCATGTAAAACTCAGCTCTGGAAGGGAGAAGAAAAAATGAAATGTGAAAGGCCATTCAAAATGAAATGAGTTTCTCATGTGTACGTGCCTGCTTTGCTATATAGAGGGACCATGAGCATCTGCTATTTTCTCTACAGACTGCTTGAAACCTAACCCAGGAAGAATCTTCTCAGGTTTGAATATTTCTTCTTAGGCTTGATCATACTGAGATGTTCCTTGAAATAATTCTGACCCTTCAGCTGCATCTGACTGTTAGTATAGTAGAATCTATCCTATTTAATAGGTGGTATATATATGGAATATATATGGAATTGAACTGGCAGAGATGCAACCAAGTGCCATTTTAAAAACTGGCACTTGGTTGCATCCCTGACAATCAGTAAACACAGGAGATTAAACATTTTTCCCTGCATTTGACATATTTATTTGTGCTGTTTCAGTTACAAGAGGACACATTCTAATTACCCTTTAAATGAAAATTCCAGCAACAACTCATAATTAGGAACATTCCTAGGTTCCGCCTACCTGTGTTAGAAATGTTTTGGTTGAGAGTTCACAAATGTAGAGCTGAAACCTAAAGTCAAACACCTTTGTTTTAGAGAAGGGACTTTTGGGTTCATTCTGACATTTCAAGGATGCAGTTTGGAAGCTACCTAAGGCAGGGATGGTAACTTTCCATAGAAAACAATGGCAACATCCAGGGCTGTATATTGTTATTAGATGTCCTGGTCAAAAATATATCCAACCCAGGTTTTAGGAAACATCATTCTAATTTACATTTCTGTTATCAGATTCCCTCCCAGTCTAAACTAGTGCTCAGCTGAATGTAGAAGTCACATGTTCCATTGATCTACATGCTGTTACTTAGACATTTGCTCCAACAAAGCAACCAATGACCATACCAAGTTAACCATACCAAGTTAACTATGGAGCTGGGCACTGCATTCCATGGTTATCTTTTGCTTTCTGTTCCTGTAGCTGAGAGTGAAGGATGCAATGGCTTAAATCATAGACATTTTATATGGTTGGATAGTACCTGACCTTTCTTTAACATGCACAAACACACAGTTACATTTTTCTATGTGCAAAGGTGCATTATTTTGATTAATGGTTAATCTTTGATTCACCTCTACTTAGTACTGTAAAGCTGATCAAACTGCTGCATCAGATTTACAAAAGAGTTTCTATAAATGTTCTTCTCCAATCTAGAAGAAGAATACCTAGCTAGCTGTTTCGCCTTCCTGGGGTTTGTCAATGTCACTTGCCACTCGCACTGTGGAGGAGATGCTATATTGCTAGAGTCAGGAACTGACAACCGTATGTAGAGCCTGAAACAGATGAGTCAAATAAAGTGGCTTCTGGTGGCTTAGGGGGCATGGCTTTTACATAATGCAGAACCGCAAAGCAGCCAGAAGCTGCCCTGAGGCTTCCAAGGCCACAAGAGCCAACCCAAAAAGGAGCAGCAAAAATCCATTCCTGCTGGCAGCCTGTTTGAGATTGAGCGGCCCACTTTGGGAGCAAGCTGTCCAGTCACTGTGGTCTTGGCCTGATCAAGGCTGGACTGGCCTATTTTGATGGTTAAAGCCACCAAACTGAGAAATGCTTAGATGTGTGTGTGTCTGACCATGAGCATCCAACACCAGAAGGACAAGGCTAATTAGCCACAGCTGATGCTTATAGGCACAAGGTCACTCTGCTTGCCTACGTGCAGCAAAGCCTGCATGATGAAACGTGTCTGCATGGACAGGAGGACACTTTACAGTGTGGGACAGGAAGTGGCTGCGTTTGGGAGACCGCATGGTCTGGAGTGTATATAAACTCAAGGGCTTCCAGTAATTGCTTGTGGGTTTGAGTAGGAGATGGTATTCATTTGATCTGTATAGTAGCATTGGTGATTTATGGTTAGCACTCTGTAAATAAAGATAGCACTTTCGGGACCCTGGCTTCTCTGGTTGTTTATTCAGCTGGAGCTGGAGCAGCGGCGATTGCTGGAGAGTTCCCGAGATTCTTGCAATTCCTTCACTTCTGGAAGACATCCAGTCCCTTTCATCGTCACTGAGGACTGTGAACCACGTTTCTGCAAATTTGTCAACTACTCTGCTATATTCCAGAATTGGTTTATAAGCCCAGCAGTTTTTCTGCCAATAGTTATTGAGCTCAGTAGTTTTATTGACACCTCTGGCCACTCCTTATTGTTGGTCTGCTTCACCATGAAGTCACTATTGCTGAAAATGTTGTTAGAACCTATTTTAAAATTGAGGATGGAGCCATTCCTGGAATTGCTTCTGGGCCTTCACCCCCTTTAATCTTTGCTGCCTGGCTTGTTCAGATATTGGTAGGTAAAGTAACAACTAAACTAGAAAATATAAATCCATGTTAAACCCATGAAGTGAAATAATACGCTGCTTTTATTGGACCCTTGATAACCAACCATGGAATAAAGAGACCAGACACAAGCAAATGGCTTAAATAAGATTCATGTTATTGACCTAAACCCTATTTAACTGAATTTGGGCCTGGAGATAAGCAAAGCAGTGGGGAACAACCTGATCTGGGTCCAGCGTAGGCCCAGGCATCAAATTTTGGTTAGCCTCCCCAGTCTTCCCTTGGGCAAAACACTAAACACAGAAGGCAAATTTTAAAAAAATGGTTGCTGCCTAGCCAGTAGCTTACTGCAAGATAAACCCAGGGCGCTCCCCCACAAGTTACAAGACTTCAAGAGAAAGTAAACCCCCAGGTCAGCCCCAAGGGAATACTCCTCCATCCCCTCAGGTCGCATGACTCATGGAGATGGTTCTGGAGGCCAACACTTCACCAAAAGGATGCCAAGGTGTACTCAAATCTAGTAAATTCTCTCCCTGTAACCTGCCAAGTGAGAACCTATTTAAGACACCAACCTAGCCAATTCTCCAAATCCCATCAGATACAAACTGGGGGTGGCAAAACAACAACAACAACAAGAAACAGTAAAGGGGAGAAAAAATCTTACCCAATCCTAAAGCTGGCACATAACTCACATTGTACTGAATGTGGATGGGTGGATTGCAACAAAAAAAACCTGAAGACATGCAAAGGGGTGACAGGGCATTAAATAGTCTCTGCCACCACCCTGTTCATGTGATCAGCACTTGGCACCAAATGTCAAGCATGGGATTCTGGCTTCTATTCATTGGAGGCCATCAAATTGCTCCCTTCCATGCAGCGTTGGTTGCTGCACTGGCGAGGAACCACATTACTTATTTTTCAGTCATTTAGATTAGATTTTGTTTTTGCATTCTATAGCTGAAGTCCCTAGGTCATCAAAGATTATGGTAAATTTTAATATTAGTGATGAGGATTGTGCTATTTATACTTGATTTCTCCCCCATTATTTGCAGTAGCTGTAGAAGAGGGTCTCTTCCTTTCCCACAAGAAAGGCCAAGTTCTTTCACACAAACTAGAGCACTTTGTCTTCTTGGTTAACATTTGGAAGACTTGGCAGGCAACTATGGCTTCAAGCCTTTATTAATATGGCTTCAAAATTTGTAAGGCCATAGGTTAGATTAATATGAACAGGTTGAAGAAAGGTGCTTTCCATGCATTTACACAAGCAAGCATAGCCCTTCGTAACCACAAAAAACTGAAGTAGCATGGACATTTCCTCTTAACAAAAAAACCCTGAAAATATTTGTTTTACTTTAAATGAACATTTTTAACTCATGTATTTTCATTGGAACATAATATATTTAAGTTTATATAAAGAATGCAAGTTTGCCGATGTGAGCAGCTGTCGAGAAGACACTGCGATTGATCTTTTCAAACTACCAAAATATTTTTATTGTAGTGGCAGAATTCCATTTAAAAAATAATTTAAAAAATAATATTCTTTTGAAACATAAGCTTACTGCCCTTTCATGCCTGTGTGTGTTCTTTCTCCAACTGAGTATTGACAGCCTTATGGTTTCTTCTGTAAACAATGAGGCAGCACCGTAATTTCCTTTCATTGCCTGTTAGGAGCACAGATTCCTTGGCTGGTTTTACCATGCTTCCATACATGAAGCATTGTTCATTCTGTCATCTTGACAGAGAACAAAATCCAGCCTATGTTTTCACTCATTATAACATTCCAACAACTTGCCCCTGGACCTGCAGGATGTTCTGATGCCATCTGGTTCAGCAAAGTAGTGCTCAAAGTCAGCATTCAGAAGTGCATTTTATCATCCCCCAGATGCGTGAATAATCCCAAGCTAATCTGACTCAGATACACGTAATGCCTCGTTCATTCTAGGATCTATTTATTACAAGTTGACAAAAATTGACTGTAGTGCTATCCATCATTGATGTTTGCTTCTACTGTAATCACATTCTCTCCCCCCCTCTCTTTCTCCCTCTCTTTAATAAAATAAAATAAAATCCTTGTATGGCCAATTTATTCTCAAGGGTAGCCATATCAGGGACATTGTTTACTGGATGGCATGAATTACCATTTTATTTGTGTTTCTGGCATGAGTGTGAAAGGAGAAGCAACCAGTTAAAGAACCAGTTAGAACACCAAATGGGAAAATGTAATGCAGCTGCTATAAAATTATATGCAGGATAATGAGGTAAACAAATGCATACCAACTGAGTATTGACTTAGTAGTAATTAGAGGAAATCTACATTTTTCAGAGCAACCTATTAAGGATTTGATCTTGGATTTTGTGTATAGGTTAGTTACTGCCTAGCAGGATAGCCACAGATTGTTGTTTGAAGGGACACATTTCCTTCACTGTGGCTGGTCTCCTAAGTATTTAAATTTCACATAGAAGCCTTTATGACCTTGTGAGCATGAATCCCTCAGAACTTTTATATTTACAACATTTCTGTTTACTGCTTCTATTTCTCTGGCCACTGCATGTATCTGATAAAATGTGGTTCAATGTCACAAAAAAGTGTTTTAAAATTCAAAGTACAAAGCTAAATTGTCTACTCTTTGTTGGTGTGATTCAGCTCAAGAGTATATATTGCATATATAACACTGTTTTAGCCTACTGTTCTGCCTCCTGGGTTCAGACTGCCTTGTCTTTCACCACTAGGCTGGGTTATTATTATGTACCTTCAAGTCATTTCAGGGTAAATTTATTATCGGGTTTTCTTAGCATAATTTATTCAGAGGCGGTTGCCTTTGTCTTTCTCTGAGGCTAAGAGAGTGAATTGCCCAAGGTCACCCAGTGGGTTTCCACAGCTGACTGGTGATTTGAACCCTGTCTCTGGAGTTGCTACCCCTGAGTCTCTGGAGTTGCTACACAAACCCCTGGACCACGCTGGCACTCTATACGGAGTCCTTACATACAAACAAGTGTTATAAAAGCAGCTTTGTGATGTAATGGTATATATCCAATTATATCCATCCGTTGCCAGGACAAAAATGGCTGGTGTGTGAAATGGATTCTTCATTCCTAATATTCTGGAGACAGGGAGCAGATTTGGGGAGGTGCAGTGGGGGCAAGAGAAGATGGATGGCATAAGAGTAAATCCACTCACATTGGATGTAGCCCAGCTACAACTCCCATTAGCCCTAGCTAGACTAGTCAGTGTTAAAGAACTGTGGGAGTATAACCCAATATTTGGCTACACATTGCTCATTCCTGGTGTAAATAGATTTTTATCCCTTGGCTTTTCTCCAAGGGCATTTTTTCCCTTAACTGAGGCGGAGTACAGACCGCCCAAAAAGGGCGGTCTGCCAATGCCTTGTTTTGCTCTGCAAGGAAGCCGCAGCGGACAAACCACACAGCTCCATCGTGGAGCAAAAAGAACCCGCAAAAAGCAGGTTCTTTTTGCGGCGCCATAATGATGCCACAGTGCGCCAGTGGCGCACTCGCAACATCATTATGGCACCGTGACGTGTGTATGCTAAGCATCCATTGCATCAAAATGGTGGCACCATCTGTACAGGGCGCCATCATTTTGATGCCCTCGTCACGTGCTAGGGGTGAGGCACGTATGGGCGGTGCTGTTGGGGCATAGAGAGATGCTCTGTGTCCACTATGACCACATGCAGAGTTGATCCACACAGGCAGGATGCCACGAGAAGGCTCTTTGAGAGACGTCTGCAAAGGCTTCAGCAGAGAAGGAAAAATTCCTCCCACACAGGCTCACCAGCCTTGAGCTCCTGGCTTGCAGAAATAAACACTGCTGGACAGCAAGGCTCTCACTCAAAGAAGAGGGCTTTAATTCACTTGTTCCAAGCTATTTACAGTATCTCATAGAGTACCAGATAGCCTCTGGATACTCACAGCTCTATATACAAATATACAAAGTGCTCCGCCAGTCACCGACCACAACAACCCAACACCAGAGACAATAACCTTCTCCCTTTTATAGGTGGTCTTGTGTGAAGTCATGTGGTGTCTTGCCACCAATGAAACCTTGCTGGTTTCATCCACAGTGCAGGTTGCATCATACTGTATCCCATGGTACACCTCTGGCTGACTTCACCTGCTGTGCATGTTGCATCAGATGTCCCATGATGCACAGCTCCCAAATGCTGACTTATGCACACCTGCCACATGAACTGTAGTTACCTCTGCTCCAGTTCCACCTAGTGGCCACATCCATGTCATTTCCAGGCCAAGTGTGATGAGGGCAGACTATAGGCCCATCTGGATCAGGCCATACACTGGCCGTATCCCTTTGGGGGAGTTTCTGACTGACTTGGAAACAGCCCTTTTGTGATCATGATTTCCTAGTTCTACTTTATCCTTGCTTCAATTAGTTCATTAAAGTGGGTGAGAGAGAACTTCATCACCTCCCCTTCCACTAGTGTCAAAACAAGTCTGTTTTCCCTCTTTGCTGTGCATTTTGGCTCCCCCTCCCCAAGGTTGCCTACCCCTCCCTCATTTTTGTCATATACCTTCGCGTTAGAAAGAGTCAACTTAGGTGAGAAAAGGAAAGAGTGAATGATGAACTGCTCAAGGATAATGGACTATGGTTGGCTATAACCTGTGACATTTCTTTCAACAGCAAGAAAGATAGCTTGTATATAGCATGAAAGTATATTTCTAACTGTTCTTTTAGAAAGTGTTTATCTCTATTTTTGCATGGATGGCTGATGCTGAGAAGGAGAGTTGACTTTGTGATAAATCACCATACAAAGTTTGCACAGGCTGGGATCCAAAGAATGCTGCTTCATTTAGCCAGGGAGGAGGGGCTGAGTATCCGTTCTGGCAGTACCTTCTTATGTGCCTGCAAAATCTGCTCTGGAGTACCTCAACGTGAAGAACTGCATCAGATGTTGATGGTGGTGGTAGACTACAGTGCAAACGTGACAAGAAAGTCTTGATATGTACACAGTCTTTTGGATCTTGAACATGTTTTAGATTTATGGATTAAGAATGTTTTACAAGTCTGTCCATATAAAAATTGTTCTCCTTGCATTTCACAATAGCTTATTGTAGTCATGATTTACACTGATTTAAACTACAGGGTGTGTGTGTGTGTGTGTGTGTGTGTGTGTGTGTTCAGGTCACCTGTCAACATATGGTGACCCATGAATTCATAGGGCCTTTTTAGGCAAGAAATACTCAGAGGTGGGCCCGTTACAGATGGGCCTGAAAATACGGACTGGGTCCGTATTAGGGTTAGAAAGGGGCGTCACTTCCTGACGCCCCTAACCCTAATACGGACCCAGTCCGTACAAAATGGTGGCGGCCATTCCACATGGCCACTGCTATTTTGACGTAGCGGATGCGCTGTGTCCGCACATTGTGCCCCAGAAATGACGCCGCGAGTGCGCGCTTCGGCACTTGCGGCATCTCTTCCGGGGTGCAAGAAGGAGCACGACTTTTGCGCTCCTTCTTTGCAGTGTCTGGGAACCGCACCGTTTGGCTGCTGTGGTTCCCGGATGCTAGAACCGGCGGCGGCAGCAGACTGCCGCTTTTCGGCGGTCTGTAACCTGCCATGGTTTCCTTCCTCTGAGATCTAGCCTATAGTACCTCGCATTCATTGGTGGTACTAACCAGGGCTGACTCTGCTTAGCTACCATAGTCAGACAGGATCTGCTCCTTTAGAATATTTAGCTCTATTAAAGGATGGCTATCAGGGTTGTAAATGCTGATAAGGGCATGTTGGCAGTCCAACAGGATGTGTTCATTTTCTAAAGTAAAGTGATTTGAAAATATGGCCCCACTTTTCACTCCATTAAATCTTGTGTGCTTGCTGACTGCTGTAAACCAATGAAATCAGCAAACTGGAGGAAGCTCTTGTCACTACCATAAAAAAGAAATTAACAACTGGTTAATTTCCAAATAGAATATTTTTATAGCAGTGAAAACTTCATTATAATACCACAAATCCCTAATATAAAACTACAACATGCACCACATAATATTTCTAGCGACACACAAAGGAGGGCATTTTTTATCCAAAGACCATAGTTTGAAGAAGGCAGGGGGGAGGGACTTCACCTGGAGGTGTTCATGGAAAGGCAGGGGGAGCTTTGGCCATGTCAAACTCAGTTAATAGTTTCGAAACTGATCATCCATAATGCCACAATAAGACATTGTAGAGCTGAACTCTCAACATCATTTGCACACTGTTCTTGTGAAAATAATCTCTGATGAACTAGTAAAATAGCTGTGTTAGTCTAGAATATCAGTATGCAAAGGGATCTTTTAGGACCTTTGAGTCAAAACAGATGGGCAGGAAAAAGAGTGTTGAAGCTGCCTTTTCCAAAACTAATCCAAGTCCTCACCATGTGTATGTTTTACAGTGGGCCCTTGCTTTATGCGGGGGATCCATTCCGGATCCCCCCCCCCCCCCCCGCGTAAAGCAAAAAATGTGTATGCTTGAGCCCCATTATATCCAATGGGGCTTGTGCTCACCCCACAGCCGCGTGCACCATTTACAAGCCCTAGTGGATATAATGGGGCTCATGCTCGCTAAGTGGCCATGTGTGTGCGCCGGGCATTCGCCCATTTCCCGGGTGGCTTCAGTGTATACTGAAAGCTGCCTATAAGGAGCCCATGTATGGCGCAGGCTCACTGTACTTATCACCATGAGGGGTGTCACAGTTTCTATTTGGGCATTACCAAACCCACTGTTTGGAATGGCAGTTCTGTCATTTTTAAATGTGCTCCTCTGATGGAGTGTTGACATGCACAATTGGGGTTAGGGTTAGATTACAGCACCCCTTTAGAGCTGCTGTGGCAGTGCTGCATTTAGACGTATGAGCAAAGGTGTGCATTTTCCAGAAAGAAGTGGGAAAATCCAGCTCCTTTTCAGTCTGGCTTTTCTCTCTGTAGGGTGGCTTGAAAGCAGTTTCCAGCCAGCTTCAAGGCTTGTGCCATCTAAACGCCCTGTCTGGGAACCTTCTTATTTTGACCATCTGTTTCTGCCCTAACTAGGGGAAAGTCGTATCATAAGCTTTCATAGACTTGGTCTTCTTCATCTTAAGCTGCAATGTTTTCATTCAGTTGGTCTCAAATTTGCTACAATGTCCCTTTGCACTCTGATGAGCTGTAGGCATTATCAAAATAAATACATCCCATAGATGGTTCCTACTTTTACAAAACTTGCCTGTTAATGTTTAGCAAAAGGGAATTTTATTTGATCCAGCTGTGTTGATTGAGTAAAAATGTCAGTAATCTGCTTGTCTACTTTCCAGGGCCCTAAAAGTGGCCCATAATTTAAAACAATGTTTTAATACAATACAAAAAAATAGAATAGAAACAAAAACAAAAGAGTCTTTAAAACATATTAGAACAATGTACAAACCTACCACTTTGCCTGGCAGAAAAGTGCAGTTCAATGTTCCTTTTCTCAGAGAGATCCACAGTTGTGATACTGCCATACCTATGCGGAATGCCTCTCTGGTAGTGGAACATCCCACATAGTCTCTGATGAAAATTGCAGATTAATTGCAGGCTCTCAAGAGATAATGGCGCGTTACAGACAGCCCAGAAGGGATGGTCTGCTGCCACCTTCATTTGCAGCATGGAGGAGCCCCAGCATCCAAACTGCGAGGCTCCTCCACGCTGCAAATAAGAAGCGCCAAAATGGCACTTCTCTTTGCAGCACGGATATGATGCCACGAGGCGCCAATGGCACACTTGCAGCATCATATGTGCTGTGTGACGTGCGGACGCAGTGTGTCCGCTACGTAAACATGGTGGCCCCCGTGTGGAATGGGTGCCGCCATTTTGTATAGACTCAGTCTGTATTAGGGTTAGGGGCGTCCGGAAGTGACGCCCCTTTCCAATCCGTACTTTATGCCTGTTTGTAACGGGCCAATATAATCTAAAGATAGATGACAGTTTGTCTTTTCAATGGTTTCTTCTTTTTTTACCTTTTAAAAATGTGTGATGTAACATGTGGAATGGACTCCCTATAAAAAGGCTATCAGTATTGGGTGTTTCTACTAGCAACTAAAGATGCTGTTAGTTCTTATCAGTTATCCCTGGTTTTTAATAAATGGGTTTAATTGCTTTTATTGCTTTATTATTTCATTATTTTATCGTTGATTTATGGATCTCATATATTCTGGACAATTTTTATGATGTTCAGCCCACTGCATGAAAAGAGTTAGCAGTGGAATCAACCAGTCAAACAATCAAATTGACATGCTGCAAACTGTAGGAAGTTGAGATCAGATCTGTGGTACTTGAGCATTTTTTCTCAGTTGGCCCAGCTGAATGAAGCCAAGACTGCAGCAAAACCAGTGATTCAGGTTCACTATATACTTAGTTACACTTTTTTCTACTTCTTCACAATAGTGGTCCAACTGGTAAGCTATTTTACCATTATATACACTGTAGACTAGAATAAAAGCTTCCTTTCTGGGCAAGTGGTTATCCTTCAATTTCAGCTCATCATGTGTCACTGAAAATTACAGTGAGTGAGACTTCTGTTGTAACAGCTATTTTAAAGGGCAAATACCATGAACTATATATATATATATATATATATATATATATATATATACACACACACACACACACACACACACACACCCCTCACAGAATTATTTTTGCTTGTTCAACAAGGCTTTTGAATTGTTTCCCCGACAATGGCTTCAGAAGCTGTAGAGAAAGCTGCTGTTGAAACTATATAGATGGAAGAGCTTTCTGTAATATAGTGTTGCAATCAGTTCAAGTAGGGCCAGCCTAAAAAATAAATATATGGACAAAAGCCCTTGAGTGTGACCGAAGTAACTCTTTGTATCCTAACCACTTTGGAGTAGTTACATGGAGCCCATAAATAAGAAACTGCTATATAATGGATGTTTCCCTGTTTTATTTGGAGGGGAATATAGGTTGAAAATTCTTTGTATAGACCTCAGTCCTAACTGGTGTTATTATTTCCCCTGTATTTTATTCCAGTGCTATTTTCTATCAGGCTTTCCTGGATGAGTATCATAGGCCCTTTCCAGACGGGCCTTATGTGATGTCCTTGTCACATGCTAGGGTTGTCTTGGGGCGCTCCGCCCACATGAGGCCTAACCCTAGCACATGATGAGGGCTCAATCATGGCAGCCTCCCGTCCACACAGGGGCCGCCATGATTATGTCACACACGCGCCGCCTCCAAATGGAGTGGCGTACATGTGACGCCCTTGCACCGTCCCAGGCCCCTTTCTCTCCTGGCTGCCACTCCCGGGCGGCTCCCGGGGTGTCCTGGGGCATGAAGCCCCAAGGACACCCCTTTTTGGGACCAGGGAGGAGTGGCATTTTGCTGCTTCTCCCTGGTCCTGAAAAGCTCCAGACTGGGGACTTTGGGCTGCCGCTGTGGCTGCCCTGGCCCCAATCCTTGCTTCAATGGAGCGGCTGTAGGCCGCCCCAAAGGGGTGGTCTGTACCCCGCCATAGATAACAGCCAATTGGGGGTTGTGTTGTAAGAGGATGATGTCTTCACAGTGCATTTGTTGTTGTAAAGCACCTTCAAGTATACTTTAAATGAATGAGAAACCTCCATGTCACCCTGTTCTCAACAGCCTTGCTCAGGTCTTTCAAATTCAGAGCAACTTTGACTTCCTGGATTGAGTGAGTCTATCCGACTGTATGACAATGCATAACAAATCAGGAAATAATTCATTTGAAGTAGATTACAATGTTTCTTGACTCCCTAGATCAGAAATTACAGCAATCACTATGAATTCACTCCCCTGCATAATACCAGATTTGGCTGTGTGGGCAAATGAAGTCACTTGAGGAAATGGGAATATTAAACACACACATACGGAGCCCTTTTCAACCTTGCTGTGATAAGTGGTTTTAACACAGCCCTAAGAATAGAATCATAGAGTTGGAGAAGACCACAAGGACCATCCAGTCCAACTCCCTGCCATACAGGAATACACAATCAAAGCATCCCCAACAGATGGGACATCCAGCTTCTATTTAAAAACCTCCAAACAGGGAGACTTTACCACTCTCTAAGGCACCATGTTCCACTGTCAAACAATTCTTACCATCAGGAAGTTCTTCCTAATGTTCAGGTGGAATCTCTTTTCCTGTAGCCTAAATCTATTGCTCCATGTCCTAGTCTCTGGAGCAGCAGAAAATAAACGGAATCCATCCTCAGTATGACATCCCTTCATGTCACCGCTTAAATTTCTCTCCGCCAGGCTAAACAGACCCAGCTTCCTAAAATGCTCCTCATAAGGCATGGTTTCCAAACCTTTCACCATTTTCGTCACCCTCTGGACATCGTTTTGAATTGTGGCACCCATAATTCTGCACAGTATTCCAACTGACGTCTGACCAAAGCGGAGTAGAGTGGTACTATTACTTCCCTCAATCAGGCACTATATTTCTCTTGATGCATCCTAGTATCATATTGCCAATACAAGGCTAGCATCAATAGGAGAATAAATACTATTATGATAGACTATAAAAAAGAAAATGTGCTTCTCCTCATACTAAGATTTTTGCATATAATTGTTATTAATTGAAATTAGTGTGGTGTATTGCTGTCTGCAATTGGTCCATTAATAGGAGAGACTACTTTCAATGCAGGTATGGGTTGTATGTCATCTATAGACAACAGGGTTGCCTTCCCTAGCACTTAACTACATCTTCTTCAGATTCTATCTAGTAATCAAAATAGTACTGTGACCTCATGACTCAACAGCTCTTTATATGGTATAAAGAGTAATAGTAACGAGCATATGAGTCTATGAGTAGAAACTCAACAGTGCTTTTAAAAAAACTTTAAAACTTCACTAACAGGCTGAGAAAATATCAAAATAATTGTCTATTTTTAATATTTTCTTTTTCTGTGTTGTATTCAGATCAGAGAACTGCTACAGGCTCTTATCCAATGGCATTCTCCATAAGAAAGTTAAAATATTCAGAAAGTATTTATCTTCTCTTTTTCTGCATGCCCAGCAGGCTGATAATGCCAGCTAAATTTGTGCTGCTTGTTTTCTGCAAATTATGCTTACATTGGTTGCTGGATCCCTTTGACTTTTAGGGAGGGGGCAGGGGGACCTGGAATGGCTTTCAATGACTCTGGACACTTATGGTGCAAGTGCAGGTGAGGAATCATTTATACAGAATCTTCACTGCTGTTTCCATCGGTTTCTGCCATCACATATATAGGACAATATCAATCTAGGTATCAAGTGTGCACTGTTGTTGGACAGGATTCTCCACTGCCACTGAATTACATATCCTAAATCTTCTCTGAAGGGTTAGAGACACCCCTACCAAAAATAAAATAAAATAAAATAAAATAAAATAAAATTGTAGGCACAATTGGGAGGGGAGCAAAGAACAAATCGGCTTGAACAAGTTGAAGTCTAATGTAATATTAGATGTAGCTGATGTAGCCCATAGTTTGATTTATCAATATGTTTGAAAAAGAAGACATTAGTGCTTACAAAAATACTCACTGAATAACACAAGACTATGAGAAAGAACATCAGTGATAACAGATAATAGCACATTCTTCAGACTTATTACCAAACTGGATATAACCACCTGCTAAAAGTGATGTGGTATTCTGTTTCCACTCTGTGTTTAAAAATGACCAGGGATCCATTTAAAAAAAAAACATGATAGTCCTTGCCCAGCATGGGCAATCTGCATGTAGAAATGAAATTAGATGCACATGGAAAATACCACCTCATTTGAGAAGCTACTCTGTCATTGGCAAGTAAACTAATTATGTCACATAAAAATTCTAGAGTGTTTGTGAAGAACACATGTTACCACTTGCAAACATTTTTCATGTAGCAGGTCTTGTAGACCAAAATCCCAAATATATTTGGAGGGTGGAGGTTAAGGGGGGAAACTTTCTTCAAACAGTAATTATTAAGCAGAGGTATGTGATTGCTTTGCAAGCGGTTGTTTGGCCCTGCATGACATTTGCTCTAATGAAACGTTGGCAAACAGCCCATCCCTTTTTGATGGAGTTTAGCAAACAGCATCACATTAGTTTGCAGGTTTACTCCATATGATATTTATTGGCTGTCAGTCACAGAATGACATGCAGCCAACACTATTCAGTGGAGTTTTCCATCCATCTGTTTATCCATCTGTAACTGGAAAAATATGCTAGCCTCCACCCCAAAATGGGTTTAAAGATGATTGTTAGAGGAACAGTCATTAATCTTATAGTCTGTGTGACCACAGCAGTGAAACCACAGTCAATTTATTGATCTTGGGTTACTGCTAACAATTCATGCAACTTTGGTTCCAATCATAGCAGAGCATCATTAGTAGCCAAGATTATTGTTAGCAGGGCCACAACACCAGATTTCTGCACAAGCTAAGTAAACTATAACATATGTCCTCCGATTGTGAGGACCTCTAAACATGGGGAAAAGAAGTCAAGTTTCTTTGGCTAATGCTGTGCTGTTAGATTGGTTACTCTTTGTTACTTTTGTAAACTCTAAACTTTGAGTCTATCTGTACAGTACAGTTATAGCAGTTTGATATCACTGCCTTCATCCTATGGAAACCTGGGATTTGTAGTTTGGTGAGGTACTTTGGATTCTTTTCTACATTGCTAAATTCATTAGAACTCTCTTGCACAGGATTCTAAGTACCTTGTTGGTGATGATAGTGGGCTTCTTCACATTCTTTCCAATTTATGGTAATCCAAAAGTATCATGAGGTTTTCCTTTGGAAATACTAGTGAGTGGGGTATATATACTGTGTGACCCTTGGTTGAGAGGAAGTGATTTACATGATAATCTGTGTGTTGGTCTGTTGTTGAATGGCAAGACCTCAGGGTGTCCATTTAATTAGTGATCCAATGTCTGCTGGGAAACCCCCTGCCCCTGGGTGATTTTCATTTGCACTTAGAATCATAGAATCATAGAATCATAGAGTTGGAAGAGACCACAAGGGCCATCCAGTCCAACCCCCTGCCATGCAGGAAATCCAGATCAAAGCATCCCCGACAGATGGCCATCCAGCCTCCGTTTGAAGACCTCCAAGGAGGGAGACTCCACTACACTCAGAGGAAGTGTGTTCCACTGTCGAACAGCCCTTACTGTCAGGAAATTCTTCCTAATGTTGAGGTGGAATCTCTTTTCCTGCAGCTTGCATCCATTGCTCCGGGTCCTAGTCTCTGGAGCAGCAGAAAACAAGCTTGCTCCCTCCTCAATATGACATCCCTTCAAATATTTAAACAGGGCTATCATATCACCTCTTAACCTTTTCTCCAGGCTAAACATCCCCAGCTCCCTAAGGCGTTCCTCATAGGGCATGGTTTCCAGACCTTTCACCATTTTAGTCGCCCTCTTTTGGACACGCTCCAGTTTCTCAATGTCCTTTTTGAATTGTGGTGCCCAGAACTGGACACAATATTCCAGGTGGGGCCTGACCAGAGCCGAATATAGTGGCACTATTACTTCCCTTGAACTAGACACTTTACTTCTATTGATGCAGCCTAAAATCGCATTGGCCTTGTTAGCTGCCGCATCGCACTGTTGACTCATGTTCAACTTGTGGTCTACTTGGACTCCTAGATCCCTTTCACATGTTGTCTCCTTTCGCCAGGTGTCCCCCAACCTATATCTGTGCATTTCATTTTTTCGCCCTAAGTGCAGTACCTTACATTTCTCCCTGTTGAAGTTCATTCTGTTAGCTGTGGCCCAGCTTTCTAGTCTATTCAGGTCTGGATGCAAATTACCTCCTCTCAACCAAGGGTCACACAGTATCCCACTCAGTTGCACGATATCACTCTCTGCAGATGCCATCCATGGATGCTGGCAAAACATCAGGAATAAACCCTTCCAGAACATGGCCACATAGCCTGAAAACTCCAAAAACACCAGTACTGTCTTGGTTGCATCCTACTGGATCCTAGAATTTATACTGTGATAAATACTGAGGAAGTTCTGGTGCACTCCATTGGACTAATGCTAGAGCTATCTAGCCGTGAAGTTGAAGTTATCCCGTTGAAGCGCAAATTCCAGGATTCTGTAGAATGGAGAGGAAATGTTCTGCCTTTCATTTGCTGCCACATTTTCCTTGCTGTTAGGCAAGAAAGTGAAAAGTTGAAATAGCATTTTGGAAGTGGTTGGAAATGCTGGAAGTGTATTGTCCATTTGCTAATCTCCTTAGGTTGTCTCAGCCAATGTATTGTTTTATTCTGGGGTCTTTTGAAAATAAATTGGACATTTCTATCTAAGGAAAGTCCAAGATTGTCTTTACCCACCTCTGTTCAGAAGTGAGTTCAGTTGGACCTAGGGGCAAGCCCTTCTATTATATCCTTCAGGCAACAAAATTGACACAGCATGGTTTCATGAGCCAAAAGCAGGATATTTTTAATGTTCACAATTATGATGACAATAACTACTGCTACTACTACTA